>NW_008685127.1:48359-66234 GCF_000695815.1 Acanthisitta chloris | reverse complement strand
TCCCTACTGTCTTATTCACTGATCAGGTCTTCCTCTCTGCTGTTGAGATACCCAGCTCTACAAGCTTTGATGCCACTTGTCTGCAATCTTGTTCTTCCAAAATTCCTCTGTCTAGACTTTGTCCTGGTTTCAAATTCAAACGTAGAGTTTGTTGGGTTTTTTCAGCATCATCCATCACATTCTGATCCCAGTAATCTCGTGGCTGTGATTGTTTTTTATCTTTGGGACAAGAAGTAGGATATTTTATTATTATGCAGAAACACTTTCGTAGATCTTAGAATTAGATAATGATCACTAGAATTTTAAGGTTGACTTTTAAATTCTTTTCTTTCCTCCATCTACTTCCTATGATTTAGTGACTGTTTCTTTTTTGAACTTCCAAGTTTTGAAGCCAGTTTCATCTTCCCATATATGATGAGTCCTTCTCTGAGTATTGTATTTCCTGCAAGTTTCCTTTGCCTGTCCCTAACTCCTGTCTGATTTGAAGAGAACTTATATTGAGATGAGATTTGATTACTTTAACTTCCTCTTTTGGAAAAGTGTTTTTTTAGGAAGTCAATATGTATTTTCTACCAATTCCTTCTCGTATGATTTTGTATAAAGACTCCTGGGAAATTCATCAGCCTCACACATGTCTGTTGGGACATTTTGATTCATGAAGTGACAGTTGTTGGTAGGTGACAGCCAAAGTGCCCAGGAACCCTCTGCTAAATTTTTCATGTCTCACAGGGCTAAAAATCTTTGAGTAGCATCACTTGCATCCTGTCACGTTTGGTACTTGAGACCACTGTGAGAGACTTTCCAAAGTACTAAAAAGCACCGGTGTGGTGCTTTGTGCTGGGTAACTGTAGTAGGAAACACTACTACCAGTAGGATTTTACAGGTGTCTCAAGTCCCCTCAAAAGAGTTAAAAGCAGCTCTGGATTGAGCATGATTTTGGCAGTTCAGAGGTAGGGGATTTTTTTAACTGATTAGTGTGAGGAGAAAATGTAACACAAATTTGTAGGAATATCAGTGAAGAGGAAAGGTTAAGTAGAAAAGATTGTTGTTCAGGAAACAAGACCATAATGGAGCCTGAAAACTAATGGGTCACAAACCACTGTGAGCAGTAAAGGTGTCTCCTGGTCTGGGCTGAGAGTGATGAGTACTGGAAGTTGACCAACTAAAATACTTCATGTTGAATGAATTGATTTCAGTTCAGTTATGGAGCACAGATTTGTGCAGCCGAGTGAGCACCTTGCAGCAAGTTCAAGTTAAACACACTAGAACCAAGTGAATGTGAACAACATGTTACAAATTTGCACAAAAGACATTTGCTGCAGTTCAGCCAAGGCACACACTTGTGAAGGAGTCTGGAAAGGAAATGCCTGAGGTCTCCAGTGTGGCTCATCCTCCACCATCCCTGGCACTGCCTTTTTCCAAATTGAGAAAAAATAATGTCAGTGAGACAAGACTGGAATAAATCTGGGGGGCAGGGAGGGATTGCATTGGTCTTGCATGGTCAGTGGGTCTGTTCACATAGGAAACAATGGCATCTGAAGGAGAGAGCAGGCACCAAGCTTGAAATTATTTTCACTTTCAAGGGGGAAGGGTAGAATTGTAAACATATGTCTGTGATCTAAAGAGAAATCCTTGAACCTGTTACTGTCATGCAAGCTGCAGTTGTTTGTGGAGTGTGACTGATGTCCAGCAGAATGTAAAATATCTTGAGCTGAAAGGCCTTGGGGATATCATTAGAAAATGTCAGTGTCCCCCTGAGGATAGGCAGATAGCATGTCAAGTGTCACTTTGCCTGATAGTAAAGAAACTTTTTCTTTGCATCAAAGGATTGCTGTTGAAAATGCATTTTTCAGGATTAACTTAGAACATAAAATTCGCCTAGCGTGCTTGCTGCATTAGGTCATTTGTTTGGGTATCTGCTTCCCAGACGAGCTGCTTTTCAAACAAAGGAGGTTTATCAGTATCTCACAATCTTCTGGGGCATTGAACTGATTGGTTGATACATCCTAGCTCCTCACCTGTTTAAAAAGCCTTTCCTTGCAACGCACACACTGCCTGAAAAACACCAGTCCAGCACATTGCGAATTAAAGATTTTTCACCCTGCCTGTTTTTTTGGTGGTTTTTTTTTTTTTTTGGAGCTGCACTTTGTACACAGTGTTATTTGATCATGTTTGCTGCAGGCTTCCCAGACATCAAAGCACAGTTTGAGCTAGAACTCAGTGCCCCACTGTAATATAGTGAGATATCTACCTGTTTGATTGGGGAGTCTATAAATTATTTTATTTTCTGCCTGGCTCTTTGCCCCCCGTGGGGACTTGTGCCTTCTGTGCCTTACAGCCCAGTTATCAGAGGGGGCTTCTCCTGCCTTGCTAAAATCTGCCTCCTCCTGGGGATGTTCAGGAAGGCTGCACAGACATACTGTCATTGTTGGGTTTGAGTGGTTGGTGTTGGTGTGTGGCAGTGTAATGTTTCATAGTGGGTATTAATAACTCAGCGCTATGTGAATATTAAAAGAGGCTCATGTGTCTCAGTTAGGAAAGGGGATTAATGCAAAACTGCTTTTTCAAGAGCAGAGCTATGATGTGGAACCAAATCCACACTGGTGGCAAATGAGCTGATCTGGCCTTTCCCAAGTTTTGGGTTAGCTAAAGCAATATGTCTTACGTCTGTGCTCTGCTGCTGAGAGTTTTCCAAACTGACAGAGGGATTCCCTGAAATGTGCTGGCTCTCTTCCCTCTCCACCTTTCAGTCTGGTGGAGAAAAGAGGAGAAAATCCAAGTGAGGATGGGACACAGTGGCCACATGATAGCTCTGTGATCAGCTGCTAGAATCCCTCCTTTCCTTGGAAAGGTGGGTGAGGGTGATTGTGCATTTGGGGATTAAGTGCAACAAAGTGAAGGAGAACAGTACCTTAATCCAATTTCTCTCTTTCTTCTCCCTTCACTCCATACTTTTCATTCCCTCTTACTCATACCTTTTTTTTTTTCAATATGTTTTTATTCATCCATGCCCTTTTCTGTTTCCATGGGACACTGTTTTGTGCGCTGTGGGCTCCTGGCACCGCATGCAGCTCACCCTTTCTTTCTCCAATCAGGATGGCGGCCTAGTGGAAGAGCCCACTACTTCACCATTTTTGCCTTCACCAAGCCTGAAGCTCCCCCTTTCAAACAGTGCACTCCCTAATCAGACCCTGGGCGGGATTGCCTCAGGGCTGGGCATGCAAAACTTGAATTCTTCTAGACAGGTAAGGCTGTTGGGAGAGATCCCAAGGGGAATTTCAGCTCTCTTGGACTAGCTGCTAGTGCCCATCAGTCTCTTCCCCAGGGAAAATGGGTTTAAACTGAAAGTGCAGCATCTTTGTTCATGTGAAGTATCAGTGGAGAAACTATCTGCTCTGTAAATATTTCACCTTATAGGACATAAAACAAGTGCTTAGTTGTAATTAGCCAGTTAATGACATATATCCGTTGAGAAGAGCCTGTAGGGTTGTGGGTTTATACCACTGAGCCCTGGTGTGGCTCTGCCTTGATTGATGGGACAGCTCTTCTTTTGAGGCTTTGCTAATTGTCACAGACATTGCTGTAATTCATCTTTTTCTGGCTGGCATGATTATTCAGTGGTGAGATGGGGGAGAAGTGTTGGGGGCTTTTTTGTTCCTCCTTTGAGTGTCAAGGCAGCTCCTAGTTTTGACAGGTGGCAAGAAAGAAACTGAGCTTCCAGCACCTCTGGTCAGATGGAGCACGGAAGCAGGGGGTGTTTTGGCCCCTGGGTAGAACATGCTGGAAAGAAAAGAAAAGGAAAGGAGATGGAGGAAGAAACTGAAAACCACCATGAGAGTGAGAGGCCATAAACTACTCTTGATTATGAAAAGGTTATTTTTGCCATCAAGTTAAGTTCTAGCAAAGATAAGAAATAACAACACAGAAGAAAAACTGTCATTCTGTGGTGGCTCTTGTTATGTATATTCTTTCAAAGTTGGTTTTCTAAGGGCAATACTTGTCCAGCACTTACAGCCCATTAAACATCTCTTTCCAAAGCAGAGTCTGCACTAATAGCATGTCCATTATCAGGAGCTTTGTAAAATGGCTAAGGACAAAAACTGCTTAGCTAACTTGAGGATGCTCAGAGTTCAATGCCTCCATTCTCCTGCCCCTTGCTACACAAATACAACATTTTTGGCAAGTACTTTTCATTGTTCATCTTGTGACCCTCCAGGGTTACACATCCTTATAAAAGCCATCTTCAGCTTCATCTTTACAAAGTTCTGGAGGTTTGGGACATTGGGTACTTGGCATTCTTTGCCATGCCTCATTCTGAACCTGGTTGTCACTACAGCCTGTATGTGCTGGTTTCTTTATTCCTGCCTGTCATAATCACTGAGAATAAAGACTGCACAGCTAAGTACCATCCAGGTTCTGTGTTTAAAATGCCAATGTCATTCTTGTCCTGCTGCAGATACCGAGTGGCAATCTGGGTATGTTTGGCAATAGCGGAGCAGCACAAGCCAGGACCATGCAACAGCCGCAGCAACCGCCAGTGCAACCTCTTAATTCATCCCAGCCTAGTCTTCGTGCTCAAGTGCCTCAGTTTCTATCCCCTCAGGTTAGACAACACTTCCACTCATCAGTTTTCCTTTCCCCTGGAGCTCTTCCATATGGTGCTCCTGAGGCTTTGCAGCCCCTGCTGCCAGGCTGTGCCCATGGTGCTTAGGTACTAGGCAGGGAGCATGTTGCATGGCTGAGATGGTGTCCCATGTACAGTCTCTGCAGGGGCAGGTTCTTGTATTCCTTTTTGCAGACACTAGTGTTTCTGAGGAGGTTCTCATCTCTTTTTTCTATAAATAGACATTGGAGTATTGCTAAGAGTTATACTAGAGCCTCTTGGTAATTCTTCATGGTGCTACTTCTGTTTATAGTAATATTTTCCAGCTGATGTCTTGTGACTCTTATTAATGGCTCACACAGTTGTCACTGTAAAGTAAACATACCATGTTTAATACTCTGCTCTTCCTTAGGTTCAAGCACAGCTTTTGCAGTTTGCAGCAAAAAACATTGGTCTCAGCCCTGCACAGTTAACCTCGCCAATTAATAATCCTCAGCATATGACGATGTTGAACCAGCTCTATCAGCTGCAGCTGGTAAGTCAAAAGACATGGCAAATAAGCTCTCAGTCAGAACTGAAGGCACAAAGATACAATAGGAGAGTGGCTGACTAAACTTTTAAATGACATGACAGATCTTCAAAGCAATCAGATGCTGATTTCTTTGGGAGAGTTTCTTTTTAAAGACACAAAATCATGGGGCTTTTTTTTTTTTTTTGCTTGAAGCTTTATAAATAGTCATTTGTGGAATAATTATCCTTTACAGCTGATCAGTAGAACTAAGTCAGTTGGTTTCCTACTGGTATGTGTCACACAGTCTGTTCTCTCACTGCACTACATGTCAATGTGTACAACTGATTGACCAACTGGGAATTTTGTGTCACAACGCAGTGAGAGAAATCTTGGCAGTGCTGGTCACCTGAGTTACCTGCAGAACTCCCTTCATTGCCTCACTGAGTAATCAAGTGTAGGGTAAATTTCCTGCAATTAATGGGGTGTATATTAAACACAACATCTGATAAGAGTTACTTGTTGTTTTGCAAACATGTACTGCTATGTGTGCACATTTTACATATCTGTGTGTGTGCATATGAGGATATTTAACTGGATTTTAAGAATATTTGCAAAAGAGATACTGCCAAGTCAGTATTTGCCAGGGTTGAACATAAAATTGAGGATGACCAACTAGCTCAGTTGCTGTTTTTGATGTGCTAGTCAAAAATCTTTTATTAGTAAGATTGTTTGATACTATTATTCATTTCTGGTTATGTTCCCTAGTTTTGAGGAGCACAGCATTGATCTCATAATAACTGAACGGTACCCAGCTACTTGAAAAATACCTGTGCAGAATTCCTTTGGGTTTGGAATTCTTGTGTTTCAGGGAAACACCTTGGAAAAAAGATTTACTGCCAATATAGCCACCTAAAAATCGTGGAGTTTTTCAGAAATAAAGCAGCACAACTGATTTAGCTACAAAGTGTTGTCAGAAATCAAACTGGCCAAAAAACCCCCCTTATTGGTATTTATCCTATGTAGGTAATACTGTAAACTACTCTTTTCATTTTTGCTTTGTGTGCCAGTTTTCTTCAGGGAAAAAAAAGTAGGTTTCCATCTTTAATGATCACTTTTCACTCACAGAGGTTTTTTTTACTGACGTATGTTTGGTTTAAGAAACTAACAAAAAAAAACCCAACAGGAAAATGAAGACTGGATGTAAATAAATGTATTGTAAAATAGATTTGTGATGAGATTATTAGTTTTGCTTCGCTGCCTGTTTTCAGAAAACTCCGATGTTTATGTTTGTCCTGTTCTGTGATGTAGCAGAGCAGTTCAGGCGTGTGGAGTGCGTTCACCCCTGACCTCTCTCCTGTCTCTCCAGGCATACCAACGTTTACAAATCCAGCAGCAGATGTTACAGGCTCAGCGTAATGTTTCCGGACCCATGAGACAACAGGAGCAGCAAGTAGGTTTGCCTGCCAGCTCAATCTCTGCACTAGAGTTTGGTTTCAGTAGCTTGAAGAGGCTGAATTGCATTACACCTGAGCAGCTAAAGCATCCTTTAAAACAAGAATGCAGGAGTGTTGAACAGTGAAGGGTGCTGAGTAACAAAGCTGCTCCACACCATCAGTTATTGGAGGGAAGCTCTTCACCCCTTAACACAGTCAATTTTTATTTGTAGCTAGATCTATCGTGTTACTGCACTGTAGAAAAGGGCAAAGAAGTCTGGTGTCTCTGTTGAACTGAGCACTTATTGATCCTCTCTCTCTCTCTTCCTCTCTCTCTCTCTCTCTCTCTCTCTCTCTCTCTCCAGGTTGCACGTACAATCAATAACATGCAGCAGCAGATCCAGCAGCACCAGCGCCAGCTGGCCCAGGCCCTGCTTATGAAGCAGCAGCCTCCCCCTCCACATCTATCTTTGCACCCCTCTGCAGGCAAATCAGCCATGGATAGCTTTTCACCCCATCCCCAGGCTCCCGGCCTACCTGACCTGCAGACCAAAGAGCAACAGTCTTCACCGAACACCTTTGCTCCTTACCCTCTTGGTGAGTGTCCATCACTACACAGAGGGAGTCTGTTTATTTCCTTAATTCAGCACCTAAAATATTTCACTCTACAGTGCAACAAATACAGTTATAAAAATAGGTATATTTATTAAATAACATGGAAATGCCAAAGCAAAATCTTGGTGCTCCCTGCCTGAGAGGTAGCTGTGCAGGTGGGCTGCATTTCCTCACCTGTGCTCTGCCTAAACAGAACAAAAAATTTGCCTAATTAGCTATTCACATATGTTGCTGTTTATGAATTAAATATAAGTTAATGGTGTCATGGTGATAAACAGGAATATCATCTGGGAAAGTCAGGCAATGTCATCTTTCCACTCTAATTAGCACTGGTAAGACATCAGTTTTGGTCAAGAAAGGTACAGATCAGTGTGCAGAAAGTGTTGTGCAGATGATTTTTATTTACCTTTTATTTATTTTAAAACCATAACTGTTAAGGAAGAAATTAAATCCTCTGCTCACTGTAGCCTAAAGAGAAGGTTTAAGAGACATGCAAGAATCTTTGAAAGTGTAAAACAGAGCTCTGAACAAATTTTCTTGCCTGTAGCTAATGCAAGAGGTAATAAACTTGTGTTCATAAAAGGAAATCTAGTTGAACATTAAGGAATTTACTTGCTTTAAGCAAAGTAGAGCACTGGAATAAGTTATCTGGGAAGTTCCTAGAATCTTCTTCACCAGCTGTTTTGTGGTAGGTTAGACATAGATCTGTCAGACATGATTGATGTCAAGGTAATTGATTGGGTCTGGAGACAGGGTGAACAGAGCCAGCCTTTCAGACCTGTTTGCTGGGTGATTGTTTGATGTATGCTGCAGACTTCCTTCGTGACATAAAGGAATTAATTTAATCTCTTTGTGGCTCTCTTTATGCTGTGTACAATAGAATTGCCAAGCTTTATCTGCCATGCAGCAGTTAAGAAGGTAATTCTGACTGCTGTGGTGAGCTGTTGTGGCAGGAAGCATCAGAAGGCAAAAGAATTTGTGAATTAAAAGGCCTAAGTCTAAGAGGTTCTTATGATATCTCAGCTTCCTGTGATCTGCTAACGTTCAGGATTATGTATCAACAAAGACCCAGATTGGTGTCACAGAAGCATGTCAAAATTATTCCCTAAATAATAGTCGGAGTGATTCTGTTCTGTGTATACCAAATACAAGCCCAAATTGTACAATATCTGCTCTGGGGAGCAGCAGCTGTTTGTCTGACCTTTGCTTAGTTGCTTCATTTGGGATTTTTGAAATGTTGTTAGCAAAATGAAGTGGGATGTGCTGGGGAGACATCAGGAATATTTTGGCTTAGCCATGGAATGCTGCAAACTCTTCACTGGTTTAAACATAGCATTCCAGAGCATTCTTGCAGAGTGCCTCTTCTGAGACAAGTAGAATCATAGAATCATAGAATTTAGGAGTTGGAATGGACCTTACAGATCACCTAGTCCCACCCCCTGCCCTGGGCAGGGACACCTCCTCACTAGATCAGGTTGCTCAAGGCTCATCCAGCCTGGCCTTGAACACTGCCAGGGTCAGGGCAGCCACAGCCTCCCTGGGCAACCTGTGCCAGTGTCTCACCACCCTTAGAGCAAAAAAAACTTGTCTCTCATATCCAACCTGGACTTTGCTTCTTTCAGTTTGAGCCCGCTACCCCTTGTCCTGTCACTGCAGTTCCTAACACAGAGTTCCTCTCTGGCTACTTGTAGTCCTTTCAGAGATTGAAAAGTTGCTCTGAGGTCTCCACACAACCTTCTCTTCTCCAGGCTGAATAGCCCAAACTCCCTCAGCCTGTCCTCATAGGGGAGATGCTCCAGTCCTCTGAGCAACTTGGTGGCCTCCTCTGCACTTGTGCCAACAGTTCCATGTCCTTCTTATGCTGAGGACACCAGAACTGAAACAGTGACAATAGAAACACTGACAGCTTTAAAATATTATCCCTATACTGTTTTTTTTCATCCTTTTAGCAAAGTTTTAACATTTTCTGAATTCATGGGAGTTTTATTGATGTTCCCATAAAAGAGGTCTTGACAGCAGGTTGAAAATGTGCATTGTAAATCACACACACAAATACAGATGTCTGAGATTCTAAGTCCAGTAATTCCTGTAGCTACATTTGAAACACATCTTTAATCCCCCAGTATAGTACAGATATCTAACAACCTATTTCCCCTCAGCTGGACTGAACCCGAACATGAATGTAAATAACATGGACATTACTGGTGGTTTGTCAGTGAAGGACACTTCTCAGTCCCAGTCTCGCCTTCCTCAGTGGACACACCCCAACTCAATGGATAATCTGTCTAGTGCTGCTTCTTCGCTTGACCAGAACTCCAGCAAGCACGGTATGTCCCACTCCATCCCTGTGCCAGCCTGGGGGGGTTTGAGACTTGAGCCCTGGTGCAGTTGTAATTACTCTTCTTGTGTTACTTTTCTGTGTGAGTGCTCAGCCATGGTTGTACCAAGTGCCCTTTGAGCCCCTGGGATTTTGTCAATGATTTCTGCAGTCTCACTCAGCAATGCTTTTCAAAGTGCTTGTGGCTGTCACTTCCTACGTGCAATGTAGGGATTTCTTTTCATTTGTTGAATGTGATTGCTGAGAACATGTAGTTCAAGTTAAACAAGCCATTAGTGTTGGCAAAACAAGTCCCACAGTCTTCTCCTTATTCCAGACCTGCATACCTTCAAAAAAGCTTCACACTGGCTTTCTCCCACAGTTTTTCCAGTTTCCTCAACCTTTCCCAGCCAATCCTCTGCAAAAGCATGATGGATTACATAGTTACCCACCCTGGAGTTAGGAGCACAAACTTATTTTTCCAGAAGTGATAGCTAATCTGTTCAACCACCTTTATCCCTAACGCCTCCAGTATCCTGAGTCATTTATTCCTTGATTTCCTGTACCAGGTTTATTGTGTTAGAACATGAGGCTCAGTTAACTTTACTATATCCTGGATTTTATTACAAGCACCATAAACGATTTCTTTTACAACACTTTTTATTCTGCAAGTAGCTGCACTGCTTATGCCAAACGATTGTTTGATAGTTTGTAGGAACATGAGAACAGCCATTTCCAATCATCCATCCTGTCAGCAGGGAATGCCTAGGGAAGGATGAGATGAGGGGTTGCCTGCAGTGATATTCCTTAGTATGCTGTCTCAGCAAGTTCCTATTTACCATCAGTGTAATGATTTGAATTACTTAGTCTCTTTCTGGCAGTAATTTAATGCACATTTCTTTAACTTGAGTGCCTAGATTGTACCAGCAGCATCTCTCACAGCTGTAATCCCTAGTAAGGCTTCTGAGGCTGTTCAGCCTGGCTTAGTGTGTGTATATGTAACAAAATACAGAGCCTGATGAAACTCCATACCCCCAGTGAGTCCCACTCCTAAACAAAGCCTTTCCATGTCTTCATTACAGGTGCTATACCTGGAGGTTTAAGTATTGGTCCTCCAGGAAAGTCCTCCATTGATGACTCCTACGGCCGGTATGATCTGATTCAGAACAGTGAGTCTCCTGCCAGCCCACCTGTAGCTGTTCCTCACAGCTGGTCACGTGCCAAATCTGATAGTGATAAAATTTCCAATGGCTCCAGCATAAACTGGCCACCAGGTAACAAAACACAAAGCCTTCGTGTTGAACTGATGTCCTTAAAACGTGTTGGGTGGATTTATTGACCCCTCGTGGCTTCTGAGGCGCAGGAACTTTGCAGAAGTGTGACTGCATACCCTTTTCTTTTTGTTGTACCTGAAACAGAGTTTCATCCAGGAGTGCCATGGAAAGGACTGCAGAATATTGATCCTGAAAATGACCCCGATGTTACTCCTGGAAGTGTTCCAACTGGGCCCACCATAAACACCACGATACAGGATGTTAATCGCTATCTTCTCAAGAGTGGAGGTAAACACACAAGTTGCTTTCACATCTGTGCATTCTTTCTTTTGCTTTCCAAAGAAGTTGTCTTCATTTGTTACAGCTAGAGCCTATTTTTTGCATGTACTCCTAATCTAATAATGCTTCTGCTCAGAACTTCCACTGAACACCCAGAAATACTTGTTTTAAATATGGGATTAAGAAGCTTTTTTTTTTTCCATGGAAATGGAAATAGTTTTATATTGGAAAAGGCTGTGAGATGTAATACAAAATTCTGTGGTCACTGGAAGTTTTTCTAACCTGTAACACTTGGTTTTGAGCAAGGTTTTGCTGTCCATGCTGCTCAGCCTCCCACATGCACTTTGTGAAGTGCTCAGAAGACACACTACAAAAGTTCCACAGTTGTTGCTGAGGCAGCAAGTTTCTGGCACACTAATTAATTGTAGCTTTGTTAGAAGATCAATCAGCAAAATAAATTAGAGCTGTTTTATTCCCAAAACCATAAAAGAAAAGGGAAAAAATACGGAATTGACTAGTAAACTTGTATTTCCCAGTAGCATTTCCATTCCTTTTGTCTTGGCAGTACTTCGGAATAAAAAGGGAATTCTTTAAAACAGTAAAGCCTTGGGACTGTGCTACTTGGTAGCTAGATGTACTGGAAGTGGATCAAGGGAAAGGTGGCTTGGTTTAATTGTGGTCAGTGTGCTAACCAAGTTATCAGCACTCAGAGCACTCTGATAGGCACAAGAATAGTATTAGCAGGTTGTCCAGAAGGACCTGTCAGGAGTAAAGCTGTGGATTTTGTTCTAATGGTTACATCTGTGGTACCAGCACAGATTGTAAATCAGAACTATCCTTGAGATGGGTGTCCAGCTCTGGGCTTGTTAACCTAGGCAAGGGATGTGAAATGTGAGGGGAAGGAGGCAGAGGTTTCACTGCCTCCAGTGATTTTAGCTGTCTCTTACCAGGGAGCAATCTTTCTTTAAGCTGAAACATAAAAGTATTTGTGGAATGAGTAATGTTGAACTAACTTTTAATGACCCAAATGTGCTTCAAGGGGCAGATTTGAAGTTAGAGAAGGAAAAGTATAAAGATGTAGTTTAGTGACACCCAGGAAACATTCCCTTCAGGCCCTACAGAGCTGTACCTGGAAGTCGGATTATACCTACCACAGGTGTTCCTGCTGTAGAGAAGGGAAGTGTACATTAGCTCTGTTGGTGCATAATGTGCCTGTGGAATGAAGAAATAATTCAGCTCCTTAGAGAGTGTCAGGACAGATGTTCTTTGCAGAAGTAATCAGGCTCTCAAGAGCCCAAACCTTCTGAAGAGCAGTGACTCTTGGGGTCCATATGTGCTTCCATTCCTCGTTAGCTGTTTTAGCTGGTTAATAGTATAATTTTAATAACAAATATAGTTGTGGAATCTGTTTCTTTTTGCCTAGGGGTTTGCTCCTAGGTAATATTACCCATTAGTGTCAGTACCTCTCCATATGAGATTGGGGCTTTCATGGCATGCTGCCAGGAAGAGGCTGTCTTTGAACTCTGCAGCCTGTAGCACACAGCTTGTATGGACAGAGCTGATCCCCAGTTAGGGGATTAGGCTGTGGTGTACACTGTCCTTACACAGGGCACTTGGAAGCAGGCGAAACCTAAGCTTTGGGGTTGATTTTTGCTTTGCCTTGTTCACTAATGAAGCTTTGCAGGGCCAGCTCCTGTGAGCTGAGAGTCATAGCCATGTGGAATCAGGACCAGTTACAGCTCTGTGGGCACAGAGACCTTTGAATCTGCTGTAATTCCATCACTTCTGCCTGGGGAATAGATTATTTACAAAGAAGGCCTGATACAGAGTTAGTTTGCTTGAGACTGATGTCTGTGTTGGTGTCCTTTGCACAGTGGGTCTGGTTAAGGTAAGGTTTGGTTAGTTGCTGTTCCAGCTGAAAATACAGCCTGTGTTTTTTATCAAGCTGTGAGGGACGAGATTGTCCTTTTCCTTCCCCCCTCCTATCTCAGCACAGTGCTCTTTTCTAAAGAACTCACGTATTTTTATTAGTCAGTTAACGATGTTCCAGTATCACAGTCCATCTGTGTGTGTCAGGAATGATAAGTCACCCAGGATACACACTTAATTTTGTTGGTGGCTAGAGAGAACACTTCCAGCTCTTCTGGTCTTTGTAATGAAGATATTTTATGTTCAGTTTCTTTCATTTGCTGCCAGTAAGGAAATTGTATGTATGCTTAGATAGCTCCTCAGATTGTAAATGATTTACTGAGGCTGTTTCAGGCTATTTCATTTATGTTATCAGTTTGAGGAGAGATTGCTAAAATATATCCTCACTTTACTGAAAGTCTGCAAAAATCTAAAGATGTCTGTGGGCCTGAGGATGTAGGAGAAGTGCTTACCTTGAGTAATTTAGGACAGATCACCCATGGTAAGAGGTTAGTTTATCATATACATCTCTGCTCATCTACAGTTGCCATTGCCTAAGTCAGCTGGCAGAGGACCTTGATAAATGAAGCCTGTTCCTGGAGACTAAACAGTTGAACACAGATTTTTATTTTTTGGGGGGTCACATTTAAAAGAAGGAGAGTTTACCTTCCACACAGGCTCTAGTACATTCGTTGCTGTGCCAGCTCTCTTCTCTTTCCTACTAAAGACTTCTGCTTCACTCTGTCACGCTTTCGATAACATTTCATTCCTAGACTGCAGAGACTGGGCTGGTTAAGGAAAATGCCTTGCATGGTTTGTATTTGCACCTAATAGATTTGCTTATGTCACACCAAACATCATTATGCCCATCTTTCTTAGTTGCTTCTCTGCTGGTTCTGCAGGGTCATCCCCAACATCATCTCAGAATGCCACGCTGCCTTCATCGAGTGCCTGGCCGCTTAGTGCCTCCGGCTACAGTAGCTCTTTCAGCAGCATTGCATCTGCACCTAGCATTGCAGGTACGAAACTGGCCTTTCTACTTCCACATCCTTCTGCATTCTGAGCAAAGGCCCTAGGAAATGCTGTCGCAGTGGTTACAATAGGGCTACCAGTGTATTTTTAGTACTCTCTAGCTAGGCAGCTCTCCTGGCAGCTCCTCCGTGGGGAGTGTTGGGATGGTATACCTGGAATTGTGCTAAGGAAAAATGTGTTTATTCCACTTGGTGCCATGTGCTGTCACTCTGTATTGGCATCAGGATCTTTGAGAAGGAATATTGTGTAGGACCTCAGCAGAAACACCCCCACTAGACCCTTCCAGTAAGAGCTGATGTGAAAATGTAGTGAATAAACTCACTGTTAAAAGTGAACCATCTTCAGCTCAGCAAAAACTTTAGTAATACCTCAAGGAAGGTACTTTGCATGACTCTGGAGGGCTTGGGTTTTGGGCCCTTAAATGTCAAAGCCAAATCCTGATGCTTCCCTACATGGCTGAGCTTCTAGCTGGGCTAAATAATTACCCCTTTTTCTTTAATGAGCTCTAAATTCTGGAGCATCTCCCTGCAAATCATAGAAACTTTGCTTGCAGACTACCAACCTAATACCCAGTTTGTCCCATTATAAAATTGTGTTGGGCTGTTGCATGGGTTGTATTAGCATTTTTATATCTAACCCCTGAAAACCCTTCACCTTTCCAAATAAAGGAAGGTGCAGCCTCCAGGTCATGCTGCAGAATGCAAAATAAAAAGGGGTTGTTTGGGGTGTTTTACTCCAGAGAAAGGAAAAGAAAGGAATGGCTTGCTTTCCTTTTATCTGCCATGCATTTCTGCTTTATTTGCCTCTTTAGTTTGTTTTTTTTTTGCAGTATCATCTAATGTTTGTGTTCCCCCATGAGAAGTAGTGACATAGCAACATCTAATCTGTGGTGATGTGCATGTATCCTATGCAGTATCACAGTCTGGGCTGCTCTGAGTTCTCCAACTCAGACTTGCTCCCTTTCCTCCCACCATTTACACTTGTTAATGTCTTCATCATCATTGTGCAGTTATTTTTGTTGCTCCAATTTGCAAGAAGATGGGAGAGTGGTTGCCCTTTCCCTTAAATGGTGATGATTCAATATCAAATCTCTGAGTTAAGTGATTTAGATAAATGGAGGCAATTTGGGGAGTGTGTGTGTGTATATAACTGAGGCTGTGATTTGACAACTGGTAAATTTGGCTTTAGGACTTGTAAAACCCCCTCAGTGGCTGCATGGTGCAAAGCACTGATCCAGTATAAACTTAAACCTGCCAGTTCAAATTTGTTTCTAAAAAGCATCACAAGATTTTAGCACCTTGGACTGTGTCAGGCCAAGTATTTTCTTTCTGTCTGCAATCAGCATTAAAGCTTTAAGGCAGCACAGTCACAACATCATTTGCTGTGGCAGAAGATGTGACTGTTTCAGTCCATTCCAGTCCAGCATGTGCTGCCAGTGCTGGTGACAGCAGAACTGTGCTGTGACAGGGAAATTGGGCTCCAGTTAACACAGTGTGTGAGTACAACAGCCAAGGGATATGTTAAGTCTAAAGTTGAATAAAGGGGTTCATTTTGCTATCCCTAGTTGAAACCAGTTTTGTCTGCCTTTCTGAATACCAAACTGTGTTTGCTGTTCTTGGGTTGTATGTTACTTTATGAAGTTCTGAATTGGCAGGAGCAGTAGTAAGAATTTAAAAACTGATTTGGGAAAGGGCAAACCGAGCAGTAAAATTTACAAAGAGTGACAGGTGATATGGTCTGATCTTCTGAAGACTTCATTTTTCTCAAAGATACTTGGAAAAAAGTAGCAGAATATTCAGAAATGCAGTTTTTGTTGGTCTCTGATCTTTAGAATTTTAGTAATGTATCAGAAGAACATATGGATATATATTGGTTTCTTTATATCAGATAAAATGAGTTTTGTAAGGAAAAGTCTTTAAGTCTATTAAACCTTTGAGAGACAATCTTGAAGTGTTTCATTATAGTTTTGGTGATAAGAGATTTCACATGCCTAAGCCCATTTTCTGGTCTTTTTCTCATGTATCATCTTTTGCAAGAAAGTGAAATAATAGGAGAAGTTAAAACAAGAACTATGTGTGTAGCAGCTGCTGTGAGGTTCAGTAAATACAAAGTCATTTGAAATTGTAGTGTAAGTTCAAAGGATAGAGGATTTGTGGGACAGGATGGTACAGAAGGTTGTTGTTTTCCTCCTGAAAACTCAGAAGAATACAGCCAATGCAGAAGCTACATGACACCCATCCTGCCTGGTTTAACAGTTAATTAATCAAGAGTACACAAATGTCCCTTTTTCTGTTGCAGGTAAACTGTCAGACATCAAGTCTACGTGGTCCTCTGGCCCAATCTCTCACACACAAGCCTCTCTGTCCCATGAACTCTGGAAGGTACCCAGAAACACTACTGCTCCGACGAGACCACCTCCAGGCTTAACCAACACCAAGCCATCATCCACGTGGGGTGCCAGTCCCCTGGGCTGGACCAGCTCTTACTCCTCTGGTACTCACAGCTTCTCTGCTTTTCAGCACCTCAGTGCCTTCGTTTTGCAAGTGTTTTCTTGGTTCTGTGTGTTGGGCCTCACAAACTGGAGGTTCAGCACCAGCAGAGTGTGTCTGGTTTGGGGGTGAAGCTCCTGTCTGTTCCTTCAGTTTGGATAAGCTGTAAATGAAGCTTCCTTCAGGTGCTCACGTTAGTAATTTCATAATTATTTAGCTCCAAATAGGATTTTTTTCCATTTCCTGAAGTTCTAAACATGTCTTCTGTCATGGTATGACCTAAGACTGCCTACAGAGCCTCAAGATGAGCCCATGGAATTTAATATGGAGTACATGTTTGGAGCATTTAGGATCTGATGGCATTGCAAGGCCCTCAGGGAATGTCTTCATTTTTTCACACAGGCTCTTTTTTTAGATGTTGTTGTTGTTTTGCTTAAATACAACTATGAGAAACCATAGATTTCATAGAATCATAGGATCGACCGGGTTGGAAAAGACACCCAAGGTCATCAAGGCCAACCCTACTGTGGTTACTAGACCATGGCACTAAGTGCCACATCCAGTCTCATCTTAGGCAAGTATTGCATCTATTTTATAAAGCTGTTTTATTAATCTCCTTTCACTAAGCTGGGAATTAAATGTTCTTCCCTCTTCTTAGCATTTCTTTTGGATCTGTTTCTTCACCAAACCCCAACCTGTGAGCAGATCCTGCTGCTGCCAGGGTTCTCTCCAGAGCCTGAGCATGGTCATGTGTGTGAGCACAGGATCCACTGAGGTTATGCCTCTCATAAACACCAAGCATGTACAGTTTCTCATTGTACAACACCAGGCTGAAGTTGGAAGAGCAGGTTTTGTTGGTCATGTCCTTGTATCTTTAATCAGGACATTGTCAGTGCAGAGATACCTGTTTTGAATAAGTCATGTGCATTAATCTGTCACTGGCAAGATAGCAGAGTGCTGCAGTGCCGTAAAAATCTTTGGGAGCAAGCAGCAATCTGAGTTTGGGCATCAGAATTGCTCTTAAAGTGTGTCTTCCTGCTTAATTCTAATGTGTCCTGAAGATCCAGTTTGTTGCAGTGTTACACCTCCATCTGATAGTTTCCTAACAGTTGTTGTGGGAGTCTGGAAGGTGCTGCAGATGTTCTAAATGGAACAAGAGTAGGTCTCATTCAGCAGCCTCTTATTCCAATGCAGACAGTAAATCAGGGTGTGAGGAAACTGCTGTAGGATTTGTTTTCAGGAGCAGTGAGACTTGCTAGGATGTTGTGATTCCAGGTGAATTTACTTGTAATATGCTTTCCAGGCCGTGATCAAATGTTCTCTTGTGGAATTTGTCTTGCAGGTTCTGCATGGAGTACTGACAGCTCAGGGAGAACAAGCAGCTGGCTGGTTCTTCGGAACCTCACCCCCCAGG
>NW_008685127.1:46313-48343 GCF_000695815.1 Acanthisitta chloris | reverse complement strand
AGAGACTTGGCACAGTTAATTGATGATAAGAACATCGTTTAGCAGCCTTGGTCATGTGGTTCATTGGAAGGGAGACTCATTATTCTGTATTTGTTACAAGTGTCTGTCTCCCTACAGGGATTCTGTGACGTTTTCAAAGTGCTGTCAAATCAAGTGTGAACTTCTAAGCCTGTAATTAATCATTCAGTTTGTGCACCATTTATGTGTGTGTAAGTTTGGAGGTGAATGGTGTTTTAAAGCAGAGAGAGATGTAAAATCAGCTTTTCCTGTGGGTTTTTATTTTTGGTTCTGCTCCCAGGTCTGTCAAATCCTCTACTTGTCCTTCACATTCAGAAGGAAGAACATAAACCACAAAGCCTTGAACACAGACATCCAAATTAATCTTGGGGGAAATTTAGTTACATTTATGAGCAACGTGTTTTTCCTTTGACTTATTTCTGTACTTCTGGGGACTTTTAATGATAAATATAATTCGTATAACCTAAAGTGGGAAATTTTGTGCACTGAACTGTAGGGAGGTCTTAAAAATACAGGATGTCTCCCTCAGTGCAGACAGTGATAACTCCAATTAAATTCTTTTGTTCTCCTTTCACCTGTACTTGCTCTTTAGCTTTAAAAACTTGGTTACTTGACCAGCATTTAAAGTAAAATCACAGCTCAGCTAACTTTTCCTCCCTTCCCTCTGTGCAGATCGATGGTTCCACACTGAGGACACTGTGTTTGCAACATGGCCCTCTAATAACATTCCACTTGAACCTGACACAAGGGAATGCTGTGGTCCGATACAGTTCCAAGGAGGAAGCAGCCAAGGCCCAGAAGTCTCTGCACATGTAGGTTTCTCCTCCATTGTGGTAAAGCCACTTTTATCTCAGGGACTTTTCGTAGGCGTTTCTTTGACAGGACTCAGAACTGGTCACTAGTTACTTTAACCTACGTTCAAAAGTACCTCATGGGAGAGAGAAAAGTTGACTGGGGGTTACACACTCGTGTGCTACTGAAGAAGAGATTTTTTACAGAGAGAGTCCTCAGGCATTGGAATGTGCTGCCCAGGGAAGTGGTGGATTCACCATCCCTGGAGGTTTTCAAGCTGAGACTGGATGTGGCACTCAGTGTCATGGTCTAGTGACCACGGTAGGGTTGGACTGGATGATCTTTGAGGTCTTTTCCAACCTGGGTGATTCTGTGATTCTAAGAGGTCATTACAAAACTTTGTTCAGCATTAATAATGTGCTCAGTAAGAATTTGTCACCTGTAATGCATGTAATAACTTCTCCTCCCTCTCAGCTAGGGGGAAGATGGATCTATGTGATAGAAATTTCCTGGGTTGGAAGGGACCTTAAAGCTCATCTTTTTCCACCCCTGCCCTGGGCAGGGACACCTCCCACCAGAGCAGGTTGCTCTAGGCTTTATCCACCCTGGATTTGAACCCTCCCGGGGTGGGGCCAGCCACAGCTTCCCTGGGCAACCTGTGCCAGTGCCTCAGCACCTCACAGGGAGGAATTTAATCCAAGTATCTAATCTAAGCCATGGGAAGCCACTCCCTGTTGTCCTGCACTCCAGGCCCCTATGAACAGTCTCCATGTTTCTTGTGTGCTCTCTATAGGCACTGGGAGGCTGCAATTAGACCACCCCAAAACCTTTTCCAGGCTGAACAATCCCATTTCTTTCAGCCTCTCCCACTATCCTGTTGAATATCCATCTCAGTTTCCTCCTTTGCCACCCTTTGCCTCCCATCACCGCGTGTTTTCGTTCGTGCCCTCAGGTGTGTCCTGGGAAACACTACCATCCTGGCCGAGTTTGCTGGTGAGGAAGAAGTGAACCGTTTCCTGGCGCAGGGGCAGGCTCTGCCACCCACGTCCAGCTGGCAGTCCAACACTGGATCCACCCAGAGCCGCCTGGGTTTTTTCGGGCTGGTGCGCCCCGACGCCGGCCACTGGAACCCCCCGTGCCTGGGGGGCAAGGGCAGCAGCGACCTGCTCTGGGGGGGAGTCCCCCAGTACTCCAGCAGCCTCTGGGGCCCCCCCAGCACC
>NW_008685127.1:44480-46250 GCF_000695815.1 Acanthisitta chloris | reverse complement strand
GGGATCTGCTCAGCGGGGAATCCATCTAGGAAACCAGAGAAACAAAACGGAAATAACAATCATCAGCACTAAAGGAAAAAAAATACCACAAAAAAAAAAGAATAAAAAAAAAATAGAAATTGTAACCCTTTCCAGTCCTGGGCTTGATGAAGAATCCAGCTTTAACCCATGAGACTGGCAGCCCTCCTTAGTACCTCTGTCCGATATCGAATCCGAAACTGCAGAAGTCCTTGTGAACTGTTCCTGAAACAGTATGGGCTCCTTTGGTCAGTGTCACATGCTAATGACAGGTTTTATGTTTGTTGGGTTTTTGAGTTTTGTTTTTTTTTTCATGGCTTTTTGTTGTCTTTTTATGTTTGTATGGTGAATTTTTTTCAAAACCAAGTATAAAAGCTGCTTAGAATAGGTCTATCATGAAGGGCACTTTTCCGAATTTGGGCTGGAAAGGGTTATTTTATCAACTTTGGGGGGGGTGGGAAGGGGAAATGAAAGCCTATTTAAATGAGCCTGTGACTATTATGCACATTACAGAGGCGGAGCCAATAATCAGAAAGGGTGAAGTGTGATATTTACCATTGGTACAGAAAAGTGACGAATCCGAATGGGAACTCTGGACTGTACAGGTTGAGGGGAGGGGAAGGGAGGGCAGGGTTGGGGTTATCTCCGTGTCCACTACTCCCATGGATCTGCCTATGCACATTACCCTTGTTTCATTGCTTTTTATTTCATGTCATTTTTTTAAAACCCTCCCCCCCAAAATATTCAAAAAAAAATTTAAAAAAACCACAAAAAAATCAACAAAAAAAAAGTAAAAAAAAAAAAAAAGCAACCAACAAACCATATCAACATGCAAATACTTGAATCCAGCAGGCCAATAACAAAATGTGAACACTTTGTAAGTTGAATGATTACACTTCCAGGTCAGCATCAGTACACAAAAAAACAGGCTCTAAGAATTGTTTTTGTTGAAGTTCAGACTCTGTTTTTGGGACAGCTGTGAGTGTGAGTGGCTGAGTGAGTGAGTGTGTGCCCACGTGTGGTTTCGCTCAACGCGTGAAGTTTGGTTGTTTTTTTTTTTCCTCTGATTCAGTATATGCTTTTGATTTGCTCATTGGTCAAATGTTGAATTGTTATTAGCTTCTAACTTTGCACTGAGTGTCCGCAGCCCTTCTCGTAGCTAACCCTGTAATGTACAAAAGAAAAACAAGGCAAAAAGACAAAAAAAAAAAAGAGGAAAGAAACTGATATAGAAGGGGCCGGCGACAATTCACGTGTAAATGTTTACTCAAGGACTCTTATTGCATTTTAAAATTACAGTGTGTATCTCTGGAGAATAATATGTATATCTACCTTTAGCGGCTTTTTATTGTGGACTAATGCAAGAAAATTATTTACCGGAGTATTGCACCATTTTTTCCATTCGGAAGATAAAGTTTAAAAAAAGGTAAAAAAAAAATCCTCTTGTTGAACTGTGGCCATAGATAATTGTAAAGAGTTGATAGTTCCCTTGCAAGCAGGAACAGAAACAAGCACTTGGACATAAGTTTTGACTGCTTTTTGGAGGAGCCAGGAGTTATTTTGGCTCCCACCTGTTTACAGACCTTTTTTTTTCTCTCTCTTTCTCTCTTTCTCTCTCTCTCCTTCAAACTTTAAAATAAAAAAAAAAAAACCACAAAAAAAAAGGAATTTACAAAAAAAAGCAAAAAAAAGAAAAGACAAAAAAAAAAAAAGAAGACAAAAAAAAAAGACTTCCATCAAAAAGGAACAAAA
>NW_008685127.1:42942-44441 GCF_000695815.1 Acanthisitta chloris | reverse complement strand
AAACCAAAAAAAAAAAGGAATTTACAAAAAAAAACAAAAAAAAGAAAAGACAAAAAAAAAAAAGAAGACAAAAAAAAAAGACTTCCATCATAAAGAAAACTATTTTCAGAATGAAGATATGCTACTTCAGAGCTCTGGGATTGAACAGTGTTGTTGTATTCTCCTTTTCTTTGGCCATTGCTGTGTACTATTTTTTTTTCGTTGTTGTTTTTCCTCCTCTTCGTCGTCGAAGTGGCGAAAACTTTGTGATCACTATCTTGCACATGGTGGAAGATGTCTCAGGAAAGCCGGGTTTCCCGAGGAGCAACTCCACACCATTTCATGTATTTTTAAAAACCCAACTCCTAGCACTGAAGATATTATTAAAAAACAAAAAACAAAAAAAAAAAAAAAAAAAAAAAAAAAAAAGAAAAGAAAAGAAAAAAAAAAGACAGTAAGAAAAGAAGAAAATACCTAATCTAATGTGTAGCAGTTACATATTTACCAAATAATGGACTCAAAAGAAATAGATGTTTGAAGATTATATATTAAGATTGTTAGTTAAGTTTAAAAAAAAAAAAGAAAAAAAAGATCAATGTTTTTTGATTGTTTCGAAAGGAAGAAAGACAATGGAATAACATACACTCAAGTATGTTTTAAAAAGCTCTATGGACGTTGTGCTCCCTGCCTGCTTGGATCAGGAAACTTGTGCATTACATTTTTCTTTTTTTTTTTTGTTGGTGTCGTTGTTGTTTCCTTTTTTTTTTTCGTTGGAAGATTAGCTTTGTAATGGTTTTATCAGATTTAAAGGGTCCTGCAAGATTGCAAATTAACAAGAGCTGGTTTTCTAGAGGATCATGAACTATGCACAAACTGGGTTCAAGACTTGTTGTTTTTTTGGGGGTTTTTTTTTTCTCTCGTTTGTTTTCCTCAAGTTTCAGTAGTGTATTTAGCTGAGTAAACCTTTCTCCTCAGAGTAAAATTGCATCTCATTGCCATCACACGCCTCTTGCGTAGATATTTTCTATATCTAGCCACACACTCATGGATATCCAAGATGGATGTGTGGATGTGCGTGTTTACATACGATTTTCCATGCTGAACTTTAGCATTGAGTTGTAGAAAAACTCCTGATATTTTACAATTGGGAACGAAAAATTTCTGTTCTGAGGGTTTGGGGGTGGGTTTTGTTTCAGGGCTTTGTTTTTTTCTCTTTTTTTTTTTTTTTTTGGGTTTTTTTTGCTTTTTGTTTTTGCCTTTCCTTTGGAATTAAAGATGTCTGTAACTCTGAGATTAAAAGAAAAACCAACAATTGTGGCTTTTAATGTTTATTCTCCTCATAGAATGTGATTGTTAAAAGAACATGCACCGAAAGTTGCTTTCAAGAGTACGAAGATTATTTGAAACTTAATAAATTGCAGTTTTTTTCTTGGCTGTTGAAATAAATGTGTATTTTTCTTTTATGCAGGGGCTACTCAAAATACATAGAATATATATATCTTGTGAAATCTGTTAAGGTA
>NW_008685127.1:34812-42912 GCF_000695815.1 Acanthisitta chloris | reverse complement strand
ACTGAGGATGAAGTGTCCTGTGCTCTGTGTTGGTGACACAGTCTCATGAGCTTGTTCCATCAACGCTTTGCACATCACATCCAGGAGCTCTGCAGAAGCAGCAGGAACAATTTTTGTGTTAAAATTCTGGTTTTTCTCATTTCTCCATGTCTTTAGTAACACAGTAGATGACTTGTTACCCCATAGAGTGCTGCAAGGCTGGAGGTTCCTCTGGCTCTGCTGCTCGGTTGCTCTGGAGCCTCCCAAATTCTGCATGTCTCTAGTTTGCCAGTTCCACTAAAATGTTTGAGGTGAGCAAACACTCCATAAATAGGGTAGAAACACCAAGATATTTTCATGTTTGGCTGTCAGAGTTTGAGTTAAGGAAGGTGTTTGCGGTGGGCAACCACTTCAAGGTCTCTTTACACCCACCCATGCCAGCCTGGGGCACAGGAGGAGAAGGGTTGAAGATCCCAACCTTGCTCCATCTCCCTTGTCTGAAGATGACTGTATGTTCTCTTCCCAGCTCTGCCAAACCAGTTCCTGACCCCTTAGTGGCACTGGGGTGACTTGTGCTGGATGTGATTCACCCTACCTGGGGGTTTTCAAGCTGAGACTGGATGTGGCACCTAGTGCCGTGGACTAGTAACCACGGTAGGGTTGGACTTGATCTTGGAGGTCTTTTCCAACCTGGTTGATTCTATGATGTACAGCAGGGCTGGCCCTGGGGCTGTGGGCACAACTTTGTACAGTGAAACACATTCCCCCTGTCCATTGGAGGAGGTAAAATTAACATGAGCAACTGGATGAATAAAGTGTTTCCCAGCCCTGAACAGCAACCTGTGCTGTCACACAGCATAATTCCATAAGGAAGATCACAGGGTAGGTGTGTCCCAAGCAACTCTCAAGACTTGCAGTTTGCTGGCAGATATGGTACAGTTTAAAATACCCAAATGCAGCTGTGGGGTGAACTTCTGTTACCAAACCAGCTAAAACACTCAGTCTGGAGCCTGTTCTGCTCATTTATTGATACAGCCCCAAAGTTGCACAGCTGCTTTTTACTGGAAACTTCTCCCTCCCACCTCCTTTTCTCTTCCAGGTGTTTGTAATTGCCTTCTCCTTTCTTTTCCTTCCCTGCTTCCTTGAGGGTTTTTCCCTTGTTAAGGAAGTTTTTCAGCTTTGATGTCCTTGGGGTTTGTTACCAAGACATCAAAGTCTCTTATGGAGTTGGATGTTTTAGTCTTCCACGAGGTTGGCAGTGATGCACTCTGAAAATTTAGCAACCCTTGATATACTAAAGGAAATCACAGCTTTTGGCCAAAATTGAATCTTTTTGTGTTTGCATAGAGAGCTCTTTATTTTCGGTGTCATTCTCCTGCTTCAATGCTCAAAGTGTACAGAAAGCTCCTGATGCTCAGGAGTCACCCGAGGGCTCCAGAATCTTTGCAAGAAAATGTTACTAAGAGTCTGTGGGTTTCTGTCTGTATGTTGCATTTGCTGTCCCCTCCATGGCACCTTCACTGCATGGCTCCTGTCCTTAGGCCAAGAGTTTCTTTTCCCTGAGTGATCTGAAACTGTCAAACTTCTTCTGAGTTCCTTGTCTAGTTTGTGGGTGGCACTGGCAGAGCTGAAGTTTTGCTCTTCTGCTCCAGAAATATATTACTGTTCTTGCTAACTCAGTATATGACTGTGTATGTGAAGGAGCTTTTGCATTCAAAAAAGAAAAAATGTGTGTGGATATCTGTATATGTTAAGAATTCTTGGAAGAGTCTGGAAATGGAATTGGAAAAGGATTTGGGTTGTGGTGTGGAGCTTATCTGTGGCAGTGGAGCCAACATTTCCATGGAGAGCTGTGAGGATCCTCTGATGCTGAACATGAACTGCTGCTGCTGTGCAGTGCCAGGTGTGCTCACTGTCTTGATGCTGAATGTACAATCTCCAGGCCTGCACAGCCAGTTTCAGGGAAGGGGAGCTGTGAAAAACGGGATATTGTGCTCGGCACAACTCCGCGGACGCCTGGAGTGAGCCAACGGCACCTCGAGGTACACAGCAGCTCCACAAAGTCTGCAAGTGGCTGTGGCTCCAGTGGTACCTTGAGCTGGATCAGGAGGAGCTCTCAGCTCCCTGCAGGTCTCCTGGACTGTCTCACCCAGGTCCTGGTGTCTCTTGGAAGGCAGAAACACGCCCGTGAAACCTTAACGTCCGCGGGAGCAGCTCGACGTGTGTCCTCTCACATCCCCCTCCTTCCCAGGGGTCTCTTCCACTCACACACGTGTGCTCTTGGAATTTGGGAGAGGCAGCTCCAACACTCATCCACATTGTAGCTTTCCTGAGGGAGGATGGACTAACGTGCCCATGTTCTAGTGGGGTCTAGGTGTCTTCCTCCTCCAGTGGATACACCAATCGCTCAGGTTAACTGTTGCTTGCTGCAAGTTGCCAGACTCCATCCTCCAGTGGCCAGGCCAGTCCAGCCTCGGACAGACAGTCCAGCTGACCATTACATGACCACTTTAACCCCTCGTGCTCCCTCTGTTTCCTTCTCTCTAATGAAGATGCTTCATTAGACATGAAAAAAAATGACACTTTTTGTCCCATGTGTGCCCCCAGTGTTTGTTTTTTACTGTCAGATGCATTGGAAAAGAGTTGCTTGTAAATTTTCTCTGATGAAAAAAACGTGGTCCCAGTGCAGTCATGATTTCAGGGTTATTCAAATGTTAGCAAACACAATAAGCTGGAAGGTTGCTTTGCTTTCAATAAAGGTGGTTGGTAGTAAAGGTGCTTTGCCTTGACCCAGCTGAGAGGCTGCTGACTCCTTTGTGTGTCCCTCCTCTGTCCTGAGTGAACACTTTATGGTTCAGGGAATGAACTTGATGGAATTCAAAACTCTGGCAGATTCCTCTATAATTTGTCTGTTGTTCTATCTCCTTTGCCCACTTCTTAATTTATGCTGAAAACCTGTTTTCAAGCAGGCTGCAGACCTGTGTCCTGATGGTGATGGAAAGCAGCAGATTCCATTTTTGCACTAGGTCACCTTGTTTTGGCTGCAATATTGAGGGTTTGTCATGATGTTTTTCTGTCTGTACTCAATAGGAGCAGAAAATACTCACATTTTTTTCATTATCTTCTCTGATTTCGACTGGGACCCAATTTTTCTGCCTTTTCCTGTCACTTGTCTGTCTCCTTCCCAATCTTTTCCCTCCCTACAGATGACAGGAAACTTCTGATAAAGGCAAGGGAAGACAATTACTCTGCAGGTAAAGATTTGCAGCTTCAGCCTGTGTGAAGTCTGTAAGTTGCCTAATTAGAGCTATAAACCCAGTGGGAGTTGGAGCAGAAGCATAAAATACCTGAAAGACATAGGAGGGGACAGATGTTAGTCCCCACAGCTAAGCAGCTCTTGCCTCTCTTTTCTGGGATCATCACAAATTCAGAAGGAATATTTTGCAGGAAAAGTGGCAATAGCAAATAGTCCTGATTACCCTGTGATGCTTTTATAGCTGAGTAGTTTCCAAAACCCACCAGGATGGGGAGAATTGCACTTCCCCAGTCTGTCTCAGCATCCAAGGTGGGATGCAGCTACGTGAGGAGGGCACAGAGCTAGAAGGAAGAGTACAATGATCTGATTTGTGGGGGAGTCTCATGCCTGAGCTAGCTGAAAATGGCTTGAACTAAGAAAAACAAAACAACAAACCCATCAAATGGGTTTCCCTGGTGGCTCTGGCTCAGTGATTAATTTCCTAATGGGAATGAGCAGAGCTGCAGTGAAAAACTGGGAAGACCCAGCATAGGGTGGAGATTGCTGCTGTTCTGGAGGTGCTGCCAGACTCTGCCTGGCTCCTTTGGTGCCAGTCTGCCCTGTGAGGCTCAGCTAGGCACTGCCCTCCCACGGTTGGAGGCACAGCTCTGTGTCAGGGGCACAAACCTCACTTTTCCTCTCCTGGGACAAGGAGCCCCATTCTGGGAAGGCATGACCATGAGCTTACAGGGCTTTTCCTGAAGGTTGCCTGGATCCTCAGCTCTAGAAAGATGCAGAGCATGAACTCAGGTGTTTACAGACTAGTTGAGGTTCTTCACTGGAGCCTTTTGATTTTGAATAGCCTTTGTCAAGCTTCTCCCTGTGCTTTGAGCTGTCAATTAGAAGGCAAAGGACTGTAAATCCTCTTTGCAAATGCTTCGAGTCCTGCAGCATGTGGATCCCTGAGCTCCTGCAATCTGCTCTGTCCAGAGAAGAAATCTGCCTGGCACAGGGTGGGCTGGTGGTCACAGTGTTGGTGGTCACAGGGGCTGGTGGTCACAGAAGTTGGTGGTCACAGGGGTTGATGGTCACAGGGGTTGGTGGTCTCAGGGGATGTTGGTCACAGGGTTGGTGGTCACAGTGTTGATGGTCACAGGGTTGGTGGTCACAGGGATTGGTGGTCGCAGAGGCTGTTGGTCACAGGGATTGGTGCTCTCAGGGGTTGATGGTCACAGGGTTAGTGGTCACGGGGGCTGTTGGTCACAGTGTCAGTGATCTCAGGGTTGGTGTTCACAGGGGCTGTTGGTCACAGGGTTGGTGGTCATAGGGTTGGTGGTCACAGGGGTTGGTGCTCTCAGGGGTTGATGGTCACAGGGTTGGTATTCACAGGGGTTGTTGGTCACAGTGTCGGTGGTCTCAGGGTTGGTGTTCACAGGGGTTGGTGGTCACAGGGGTGGTGGTCACAGGGGTTGGTGCTCTCAGGGGTTGATGGTCACAGGGTTGGTATTCACAGGGGTTGTTGGTCACAGTGTCGGTGGTCTCAGGGTTGGTGTTCACAGGGGTTGGTGGTCACAGGGTTGGTGGTCACAGGGGTTGGTGCTCTCAGGGGTTGGTGGTCAGGTCACAGTGTTGATGGTCACAGTGTTTGTGCTCTCAGGGGTTGATGGTCACAGTGTTGATGGTCACAGTGTTTGTGCTCTCAGGGGTTGATGGTCACAGTGTTGATGGTCACAGTGTTTGTGCTCTCAGGGGTTGATGGTCACAGTGTTGATGGTCACAGTGTTTGTGCTCTCAGGGGTTGATGGTCACAGTGTTGATGGTCACAGTGTTTGTGCTCTCAGGGGTTGATGGTCACAGTGTTGATGGTCACAGTGTTTGTGCTCTCAGGGGTTGGTGGTCACTGGCCCAGGCTCTCCCCGCGCCGCTGCAGTTCCCCGCGTGTCCACGCGGCGGTGCCAAGGAGCCGCTCCGAGCTCCTTCCTGCAGTTCCTTGCTGGAAGCAATTCCCGGGGGAGTTTGTGTCCCGCTGGAGTTTGTTTGTGTCCTGCTGGAGTTTGTGTCCCGCTGGAGTTAGTTTGTGTCCTGCTGGAGTTTGTGTCCCGCTGGAGTTAGTTTGTGTCCCGCTGGAGTTAGTTTGTGTCCCGCTGGAGTTAGTTTGTGTCCCGCTGGAGTTAGTTTGTGTCCCGCTGGAGTTAGTTTGTGTCCCGCTGGAGTTAGTTTGTGTCCCGCTGGAGTTTGTGTCCCGGGCCGGTGCTGGAGCGTTCCTGGCTGCTGGACGCTGCCCTGCCGCGAGCAGAGAGTGCCGCGAGCTGGGACAGTGTCCTGAGCGTGACCTCAATCATGGTTGGGAAAGCCCTTTGAGATCATCGAACCCAACTGTTCCCTCGGCACTGCTAAGCTGACCATTAAACCATCTTTTAAATCACCACCACCAAGTGCCACATCTACACATCCTTTAAACCCTCCAGCAGTGCTGACTCCACCACTGCCCTGGGCATGCTCTTCCAGTGACCAACAGCCCTTGCAGTGAAGAGGTTTTTCCCTGATATCCCACCTAAACCTCCCACTTGTGCAACTTGCTGCTGCTTCCTCGTGTCCTATCACTTGTTACCTGGGAGAACAGACCGACCCCCACCTGGCTCCAAGCTCCTTTCCTGCATTTCTCAGGCTGAAAGCCAGGAAGGTGCTGCCCTTACAGCATCCCTGAGGATGTTCCCACTGCCCTCCCCAGCACGGGGAACTTGGTGACCTTCCAGCTCTTTTCCAGCCCAAACAGTTCCACGATTCTGTGAATCCCAGTCCCACTGGGAGAGCCCTAATGGGGCTCATGTGATTGGAGGGTGCAGGTTTGCTCTTTCCAGAGCACTTAGCACAGCAGCTCGTTTCCCTGGTGCCTAAAGACAAATACCCTTAATTATACCCTCAACGAGTAAGTGCCACAGTTGGGTTTAAAATGTTTTGCTTTCTCGTTGGGTGTCCTTGGTGTAAGTGTTGGTGCCACAGCTGCACATCAATCAGGACCTGAGCAAACGTGCAGCTCTCACAGGCAGCAGCTTCAGCCCCTGATTGTTTGTGCACACAAATTAAGCAGGAGCATCTCACAGCAGTTTGATGGGATGTGCTACCTGATGTGGAACAGAACAGGGGGGACCACACAGGGCTCTTCTCCAGGGGTGACACGGGTGAGCGTGGGGACAGGGTTGGCATCTGTGCTGGAGGTGAGTCTGGAGTGAAATGGCTCAGCTGGGGGAAGGGGGAGGCAGAGGGAAGGGAGTTGCAATGGAAAGATGTTCCAGATCTTTCTGGTGTTTTGAGAGTGGAAAGAGCAGCCCTTGGTTCTGCAAGTCCACCGAGGTGTTTCTCGTGAGGAAACAGCACCAGAGATCTCAGCAGCAGCCAGGGCAGCACTGGGGAGCAGTGTGTGTGTCCTGGCATAACCCTCACTGCTCCGGAGGGAGTGGAATTTCCAGGGCAGCTCTGTGCAGGGAGAGCAAGTGACCCATGGTCACCCCACAGGGGCAGGGACCCATGTCCTTGTCCCACTCTCAAACCCTGCAGAACATCTCCCTTTCCTGGTACCATTTTCTACACATGGACATCAAGAGCTCACCTATGGAAAACCAACTCCAACTTAAACCACAGCTAATCACCTGAGAGGACCAGATAATGAAACCCCTCCAGTCCCAGAGATGGGATTAGGATAGCAAACTCTGCTGCCTGGGATGCCATCCCAGGGACAGAGGTGTTGTGTCTGTGCATGGCTCACTGGGGCCTGAGGCTTTTCCCTGGATCCTCTGTCCATTGCAGCAGCCTCCAGCACAGTCAGTGGAGACAGCAGCCCTCAGCCCCCAGTCACCCTCCCCTCTACTGGATCTCCTGTGTGCTGGAGGCTTTGAGCAGCTGCTCTGGAGGCCAAAGCCTCTTCATCTGCTGCTCCCCTGACCTGTGTGTACAACCTCTGCATATACAGCTCTGTCCATCACATTCCCTCCCCTGGACTAGGCTGCAGCTGTGCTCTGCTCATTACCTGTGATCAGTGTCTGGGAAAGAAAAGCCATTTCACCTGTTGCCACTTGTTGAAAGAAAATATATCTGCAGGTGTTTGGTCCTTCACCACAACAAACTGCTCAGACACACACAGGGACCAGCCAGCTCAGCCCCCAGTGGAGCTTTCCCACCTCCGTGTGACTCAGCCACCCTCACCCAAATTTTCCTGCTAAAGAGGGAAGATAGTGGCTCAGGGGGCTCTGCCAGCCTGAGCCTGGGGAAGCTGCTGGGACCCCCCAGGATATCAGGAGCTGTTTCTAGTGCATATTACAGACCAGCACAGGCAGGGGCTGCAGCCAGCCTTGCTCATCCCATCTTCCTCATTTTACACTGCAAAGAGGTTTTTCTTCTGGTTTTAGCAGAATACTGTAAATCAAAAGGCTTAGTGCTCCTGATTCTGCATAACCCAAACCAACCTAAAAAAAACCCTCTCTGGAAGGTGTGGGACTGGTTGGTTAAGGAGTCAGTGAGGTCAGTGAGGCAGGACCCACTGCACCAGCTGGGGCTGCCTCCTCATGGCCAGGGCTGAGTGTGGGGGGTGGTGGCAGGGACAGTCCTGTCCCTGTCTGGCCAGGGCAGGTGTCCTGGCTGGTGGGCACTGCCATGGCACAGCATCACCTGTGGCTGCATCCATCACTCCCCTCCCCACTGTGTGCAGGGTGCCACCACCTCGGGTCAGCTGCCCAGAGTGAACTGTCTTCATACCTCATTCCCAGCAGCAGGAGCCCTGTTTTCCCTGGGAAGGGCCTTGCCCTGAGCAGCTCTGAGTGTCCCCAAGGTGCTGGGCAAGGGGCAGCCACACACTGCAGAGCGTCACAGTGGCAGCATCAGGTATGTGG
>NW_008685127.1:28115-34555 GCF_000695815.1 Acanthisitta chloris | reverse complement strand
GGGACACACCATCCTCTAGGGCTGGGCTTCTCCAAGCTGGGGACCCCAGGCTGTATATATCCTTCAAATCTGGACCAGGGGAGATGATTCTGAAATCCACTGAGCTTTAATTTCTTCATTTCTGAGGGGTGTGTGGCTGCTGAGCAGGATAAGTGCTCATTACCACAAGGACAGGCTGTGCAAGGAGAGAGTAAATCAGTGCAGCACACACTCAAGCACAGCAAACACAGCCCTTCTGTGCCTTCCCCCACTCCATTTATTACCTCCTTTTACCTTGTTTGTGTTTTTGTTTCAGAGGCTCAGCTGTCTTTTAATGGCTGGTGGTTATTTTCTGTAGTTGGAGGTGGGAAAAGCTGGTTTAGTGTTAGTTTCTCTTGCTTGGTAAAAACTTCAGTGTGGTTAAATCATCAGGAGAATCTAACACTGAATTTCCTGGCACTGTCAGGGGAGGTTGGAGAGCTGGGGTGGCTCTGCCAGTGCCAGGACACTCCAGATAGGGATGGAGTGTGGAAGAGGGAAGGCAAAATGCAGCAATAAGGGCATAAACCACTGTTGTCAGGCACTGCGGCACTTGAAATACAGGAGAAAGAAACCCAGACATTTTCCAGCTCCACGTTGCACAATGGCTTTATTGGGAATGCTTAAAAAAAAACCCAAACCAACAAAATGAGAACAGAGAAAACCAAACCAATGCACAGACCACCCTATCACATGCTCTACGCCAGGAACAAACTCAGAACTACTTCAGACACTGGATCTGCCGTGGTTGCTGTAGCTGTGCTGGGAGGCTGTAGGTGCCTGGGGTGAGGTGACACAGGAGCTGACCGTGCCCCGGGAGGGTGGCACTGGTGGGGGCAGTGCAGCTGCAATGCCCACGTGTGTCTTCCCATGCAGAGCCCTGTTGTTTGTCCACGCTGCCTCGTGCTGGAGGAGCTGCCTGTGCCTGCCCTGCAGCTCCCACAGTGCTGACAGCTGTGCCCAGGTGAACCTCCTGCCTTGCTGGGGCATCCACCCTCTCCCCGCACCCTTCAGCAACGAGAGTCCCTTCCAGCTCCCTCCTCCTTGTCTCCAACCCCCACCGCTCCCGGTGGGCTGGGTGGGGAAGAGGAGGGAAGGGGTGGGAGGCAGCAGGGTTAGTTCTGACCGAGGCAGTGCCTCTCCCCACCCAGCCCACCTGAGTTTCCAGCTGGTGCCGCTGCCACCGGCGCCTTCCTCCCGCCCCGCGCGCCGGCTCAGCACACCGAGCAGCTGTTGGTCTTGTTCATGGGTGGCCTGAGTGTCTGCTCCTTGGGCAGGGTCTCCCTCCTCTTGCAGAGCGCTGGGCTGAGCCTGCTGGGCAGGTTTGCTTGCTGCAGCAGCTCCCTGAAGACCTCCAGGACGTTCTCGTTGTCCTTGGCCGACGTCTCCACGAAGCGACTGTTCCAGTCCAGCTCCACCAGCGACAGCGCGTCCTCCGCCGGCACCTGCCGCTCGCCGCCGCTCTCTGCCTTGTTGCCAACCACCACGATGGGAGGGAACTTGTCCTCCTTCACCTCCAGGATCTCCTCCCGCAGGGTCTTGATGCTCTCGAAGGACTCGGCGTCATCTACAGCATAGACCAGGGCGAAGGCGTCGCTGTTCTGGATGGAGAGTTTCCTCATGGCTGGGAAGGAGTAGCTGCCACTGGTGTCCAGGATTTCCACCTTGACCGTGGCCCCACACACCTCGTACTCCTTGCTGTGCAGCTCCTCCACCGTGCGCCGGTGCTTGGGCTCGAAGGTGTCCAGCAGGAAGCGACGGATCAGGGATGTCTTGCCCACGCCAGCAGCACCCAGGAACACCAACCGCACATGGTTCTTCTCCTTCACCACCAGGGACATGGCTGGCACAGAGGGCACAGGATGCTCTGCAGCTGCTGCTCACCCCACAGGTGTCCCTGCGTGGCTGCAGCTCTGGTATTTGTCTGTCTGCCTGTCCTCAGTGCAGCCAGAGGAGCTCGGTGCTCTGCAAACTTCTCCCAGCTGTTCTGCTGTGGACTCTACAATCCCCAAGTCCGGCTCATTTTTTTATCTCAGTTCCTCTCTGCCATGTGGCACGAGGCTGTCCAATCTCCGTGGGTTGTGGGTGCTGAAGGAGGGAGGAGAGCAGGGTGCTCCGGGCCAATCCGTGGAGTTCAGTCCTGGAAAGCCACTCCAGCCCTGGAGCTCTGTGCACTGCGTTGCACAAGGCTCTTACACCAGCAGTGCTGCTGGCAGTGCAGGGAGCAGCGTCACAGCCACCCGCACTGCTGTCCCCCCTGGAGATCACTGGGGGTTTCCTGGCACTCAGTGCTGATCCCCACCCATCAGGTGGCTCATGGCCAGACACATCAGGGCTTGGACAGTGCCACTCACACCGTTCCTTGCGTTTCCCTGGGGCTGGGAACTTGTTTGCAGACAGGATTGCAGCAAACGTGCCCAAGTCTTCGGTGAAGCGATGAAATATTTGACTGGAGGGGAAAAATAAACTCTCCCATCCGTCATAACCTCCACATTCATCTGTCAGTTAGCCTGTGACTTAATGAAATATTTAACCAGGAGGGGTAATAAAATCTCCCTGAAAACAATGCCCTGTGAGCTCCAGGAGCAGATTCCTGCAGCCCTGACCTGGGAGCAGTGCTGCTCTAGAGGTGATGGTTGCCCTGTTTGGGTGTGTTTCCTCCTCAATCACCTTCCATTTCATGCTTGAGTCGTTTCAGCAGCTGATCTATGCAAAGTGCAAGTACAAAGGGAACTTGCTCAAAAGTTAAAAGAAGTTTTTATCCTGAATTCGTGTGTGGGTGTATTTTTGTAGCTTTAATGCATTTTCCGTAGCCAAGTACCAGTTCCAGTGTTTAGTTCTGGCTGAATTTATTCTGTTGGTTTCAAAACCCTTTTCACAACAATTATTTCTGCCTCTTAATTCCTCAATTATTGTTGCATTTTAGCCATGTTAAGAGCTTTCCCTAACTGATCTTATTATCAGGAGAGCCAAGAGATTATAGCAGGGTAAGCAGAGTCCTGTCCTGGTCTCAGCCTGCCCTGGGAGAAGGGGAAGGTTGAGTTCCTAGCAGAATTGGCAATGGGATTGGTGTCCAGTACCCATAGCATCATGAAGCTCTTTCTGGGAAGACTTTCTGTGCCATGAGGAGAACTCAAAGGCAATGCCAAGGACTGAGCTGGAAGGAGCTGAGGATGTAGGTAGGACTTCAGCAGGCTAAAAACCAGGAGAAGAGGTGGATGAGCAGAGGGTGCTGGGTATAGGCAAGTGAACAAAGCAGTGATGGTGTTTTGGTGCCTGATGTGCCATCAGCATCAATGGAAATGATGAACTAAAGAGAGTGAGGAAGTAAGGCAGGACAAACAATCTTACCCCAGTTTTTGGAAGCTGTTTAAAGCCAACCCCTTTTGTTTTAATAGAAAAGGGTTTGGTTAGTGCTTTTCTGTGTGTATGTAGATAGACATGGTGACAGGGGTTTTGAAGAGAGGAGATGAAAGAGGTTTCCCATGGTGCCTCCCAGCTGGTTATAGCAGAACTCAGCAGGCTCCTGGGATGTGCTGGGAGACCGTGATGCTCTTGCTGCTGCTCATTTTCCCAGCATTTCATTCCAAAGGACCTCAAAATATGGATCTGTTCAAACTCCTAACATCCAATGTCTCTCACAGGTGCAGAAATGATCCCCAGGGTGAAGGAGGAACTCAGGGAGGGAATGGGATCCCTGGGTACCAAACACCCCATCCTGGCCATAAACCATCCACCAGCACTGGCAGTGAAGGAGCCATGAGCTGATGGACACACTGGCAAAGGCCAAGCAGCAATGCCAGTCATGGAGATTTCCCAAACTGCAGCTGGGAAGGTGACCCTGGTGCTGTGGGAGCAGCACTGGCTCCATCACTGCCACTGTCCTTGGTCTGGGTCATTTCTGCAAGGGTGGAAATGTCCTGCATGGTGTGGACAGGGCGAAGGGCAGCCCAGGCTGTGTGTGACAAAGAGATGTGGCACTGTGATCACACACAGTCACACACAGTCACACAGATCCGGCAGTGCAGCCCCAATGATTTTTTTCACATCACTTGTCTCCCCTCAGTTCTCACATCTGTGCTGCTATGGTTACCGAGAGCCTGAAAGGTTTTAAATCTCCCTCAGAGCAATGGAGGATTTCAGAGTAATCTTGTTAGGAGATGAGCAATGAATATTTCCAAAGGCCTTTTGCATGGATAGCTCGTTCCCTATGAGCTTATGGCCTCTGACAGCAGGGAAAGCAGAGCGGGGGGACTGTGTGCAGGGAAGAGAAGAGGCAGGGAAGGATGAACAGAGGTTTGTTTTCCACTGCAGCCTTTTGTGCCCAGAGTGATGTCCCTAAATTCCATATTTTTCAAGGCCGGCCAGCATATAATGGCCAGCAGGCTGCCAATATATATAAAAAATAAGAGTATTTCAGTCTGTGTTTCCCCCAGGGCAAGACTCACAGGGCCTTTGTGGGCACTTGGAGTTGGGGACAGCCATGGACAAGTCCTAGAGAAAATCCCTGCACCCCATGAGCATTGGTCTGCAGGGACCCATTGGGATGGAAAGCAGAGCTGAGATGGCTCGTGGCTTTCACAGGGCTATGGATCCTTCCCCTGTGGGATTTCATGGTGCAGGTGGAGTGCTGGATCTTGCACCCAGGGCATGTGCTGTGCCCGTGGGGACTGGAGCATGGCAGGGCAAAGCCTCTGCCAGCACTGAGCTGGAGTGTGCCCTGAACTGTGCCCATGGGAGAGAGGACCGTGATGCCCCAGGAGGCAAGGGCATGAGGAAGGGAGGGAGGCAGAGAGTTGCCTGCAAGGGAGCAGGGAAAAGAGCCTTGAGCAGGGCAGGGAAGAGAACAGGCAGTAGGAGGAAGGATGAAGGGATGACAGCAGTGATGGGCAGGAGCTGGGAAGGAGCACGAGTGAGTTGGGGAGTGGGTTTGGGGCATGTGGAGTTACACATTCAGCATCCACAGGCAGGCTGGGAGCAAGAGGCACTTGATGTATGTTTGTGGTCATTGTTACTCCAAACCCAACAGACATGGAGCAGTGGGATACCCCAGGGGGTGCTGAGGGATGGTCCCCAGGGTCCCAGTCAGTGCTGGGGTGCTAGCAGAGCCATGAACACCAGTCAATCCCAGCCTGAGCACAGCCCCTGTGGGCTGGGGAGCCTTTGACAATCAGGAGAAGGCAGTTAGGGACAGAATGATGGAAAATACTGTGTAGGCTGCTGCTTCCCACCATGTGCTGGTGGGGAAGAGCTGGGGCATAGCTCCAGATGCAGGGACCAGGGAGGCACAGAGACAAGGACAGAGGAGGGGAATGGACCCCTGCACCTGGAAAAAGCCAATTTCCTAATGTCCTGAAAAGGTTTGCAATATCTTTTACAAACATTCATTCTTATTTCACTCACAAGCTTATGTTTGGTGCCTTAAAGTGACTGAAGGGGAAGCCAAAAGAGCACACAAACCCTTCCCACTGTCCAAGTGCTCCCCAGCTCCACTGCTGGACACAGCTGAGCTGTAACACAACTTGCACACTTCAGGAACAGCCTGTGCTGTGTCTGGATGTGTTTTCAGGGAGCTCATATCTCAATTCTCAGCTGTCACAGTTCAGAGGGGACGGAGGCTGCAATGTTCCCAGGCACAGCACTGGAGCTGCTGGTGCTGGGCACTGCTCCAGTCCTGGACACAGTGCTCCAGTGACCTGTGCTGCCCAGCAAGCAGAGCAGGACTGCAGGTCACACGTGGTGATGGGAGCCATGGCCTTGCCCATTGCTCAGAGCAGTGGAGCATCATTTAAAGTGTGGTGATGAACAGTTTGCAGCATTATGACTCATTCCCATGAGCCTGGGTCAGTATCTGGAAGCTTCTGGAGCTGATGCAGTGCTGACCTCTGCAATGGGGTGCCTGGAGCCCCCACCGCCCTGTGGCTTTGCACCCCATAACAAGACACCGTGGCCACAAGAGCAGCCTGTACATACAGGATGCTTCTACCCCATGTCACCTGCTCGTTCCCCTGCCTCCTGCTTCTTCCCATGGTTAAATTCATGGTGTACGTGAGAGCAACTGCGTTCTCAACAGGGTTTTCCAGCTTTCCAGCTGAGATGGTGAGAAGGAAGTGGGCAGTAATGAGGAGCCCCAGCAACACTGTCAGCACTGCCTGGTGTGTCCCCAGCTGCTGTCCCTCACTGCAGGCCATGGCTGCACAACAACCTCGTGGGGTGAAGCTTCTCCTACCAAGAATAAAGCCTGGATGGGAGACCAGGCAAAAACAGGAGAGGGGAGGAGAGGGCTGGCAGTGACATGCCTGTCTGCTTCTGCTGCCAGTACCAAGGTCAGGGAGACAGGTCCTCACCCCAGCGTGGGGACATCCAGCTGCACCAGAGAGAGTTAAACCTGCCTCTGCCAGAGATTAAATCCAAATGGCCTT
>NW_008685127.1:0-28085 GCF_000695815.1 Acanthisitta chloris | reverse complement strand
GCTATAGCTTCCGCCCCCACTTTAAAGGGAGGCACAGCCCTCCCTGATGCATAGATGGATCAGCCATACATGGTGCTCCTGTCTGGAACAGTGTGTCGCAGGACGGATCCTGTTCCCAGCACTGCTGGGGCCACCACGGGGTACGTGCCACTCCGAGTGGGGAAAGCCTGTGGCTCAGCCCTGGTTGGGGTCACACGGGGGTGACAAGCCCTGGAGAGAGTCACCCCAACCCCAGATCCTGCCCCACTGCCTGATGGTGCCCAGTGTCAAATGGAGTGTGAAGCAGGAGCTGATTGCAAGAGGTGAGGGCTGAGGTTTGCCCCTAGCCCTGGGCTGGGTGTCAGGGGGAGAGAAAGGAGGAGAGCAGGACTGGATTTGGGATCCCCTATGAAGATATTTCCCCTGTGAGGACAAGGAAGTTGGCAGGGGGAGAGAAAGGAGGAGAGCAGGACTGGATTTGGGATCCCCTATGAAGATATTTCCCCTGTGAGGACAGGCTGAGGAAGTTGGGGCTGTTCAGCCTGGAGAAGAGAAGGTTGTGTGAAGACCTCAGAGCAACCTTCCAAGATCTGAAGGAGCTCCAGGGAAGCTGAAGAGGGACTCTGTGTTAGAAACTGCAGTGACAGAACAAAGGGGAATGCATGCAAGTTGAAGGAGGGGAAATTCAGGCTGCATATTAGAAAGAAGTTTTTTACTGTGTGGGTGGTGAGACACTGGCACAGGTTGCCCAGGGAGGCTGTGGCTGCCCCAACCCTGGCAGTGTTTACAGCCAGGTTGGATAAAACCTTGAGCAACCTGCTCTGGTGGGAGGTGTCCCTGCCCAGGGCAGGGGTTGGTACTGGATGATCTCTAAGCTCCATTCCAACCCCTAGAGTTCTGTGATTCTATGATCCTCCAGGGTTAGTGAAGGAGGTATGGGAGGAGATCCCTGCTGGCATCACTAATCAGTTCAGGGGAACTGAATCCTCATGGCATGTCCTACTGATCCAGCTCACAGCCAGACTCATGGAAACTGATGTCACCTGTGCTGCCACCAGCAAGGAAGCTCAGCCCTGGGTTCATGGCCATGTACTCAGTTTGAGGCAGAGGAGCATTGAAAGCTGACCCAGGGCACCTCATCCCTGCTCCAGATGAGACTGACCTCTTCCAGGCCAAAGAGGTCATCTGGGGTGTCAAAACCCACCTTGACCCCAATCCATTTCAGCCTCAGCCCCTGTTCCCCCTGCCAAGGCACTGCGGGGGGGCCCAGGGAGCCGTGGACAGCCTGTACTAGACAACCTCGGGTAATAAAATCCAGTCTCCCTGTAAACAAATGTCTTGCTGAGGACTAAAGGGATTTAGCACAGCTGCTCTCAGGCTCAGGGGAGTTTCTATAACATCTCTTATCTTGCCCTGGCCAGGATTATTGTCTGGAGCATAGAGCTCTCCTCTCTTTGGGCCATCGACACAGCTTTTCCTTGGGTGACACGGGGTGACACGGCAGAGCTCTCGGGTCATCAGGAGATGAAATGTGTGATGCTGAGGTCTTGTGTGCTTGGCAGCCCTGAGGAGCTGTCGAGGAGTGGAGTTCCAGCCCACCCCTTTCTGCAGCAGGCTGCAGTGCTTCTGGTGGTCCCAGTGCTTTGCCCACTGCAGTGGCATTGAGGAGAGGAACCCAGACCTGACACATGCCTCACCCTCTCCAGACACAAGCATATGGCTTCATATTAGCACTGATCCACTTGGAGGGCCAGTAAAGCCAATAAAGACTGATGGGGTGTTACAAGGTACATGAGCAGATGGTTTTCCACGTGCTGCTCCCAGTGGGGCTGAGCCTCCTCCACATGGGGCTGAACCCTGAGCCTCCTCCACATGGAGCTGCAGCCCCAAAGGCAATGGTGGGTGGGCTGGGGCTGAGGATGATGCTGTGCTCATCCCTCCACTCACCCTGGGTCACTGGGAATCAGTCACTGCAGGCAGAGACAGGAGGATCTGGGTTGTATGGCTGATGCTACCACAGACATGAAAATCCCAAACTGAGATTCATCTTGCTGTCCTGTTTTCAGGGTACAGATGGAGAAGGGCAGGGAAAGGAGCCAGGAGCAGACAGGGGCACAGGGATGCTGAGAGATCAGTGGGGCTGAATGTGAAAGATTGATGAAAAGAAATGGTATAAAGTGTAACAACATTCCCCAGGGCAGGATTGCACACCTGGCAGTGCATCTCTGAATGATTGATACATATCCTAGCATAAACAAACAAGGGATTTCCAGGAGAAAAATGGCAAATTAGGTCAGAACACCCCTGAAATACAGTCCTGCCATTGTCCAAGAAACTGAAGTGTGAAGAGCTACTCTAAAGCTCAGAGAAAGCCTGGCACCCCTGAGGATGGCTGAAGGACTTTGAGGGGCTGGGACTGGATATTGCCAGGGGACGTGGTGGATTCACTGTCCCTGGAGGTTTTCAAGATGAGACTGGATGTGGCACTTAGTGCTATGGTCTAGTAACTACGGTAGGGTTGGACTCAATGATCTTGGAGGTCTCTTCCAACCTGGTTGATTCTATGATTCTATGTAGCTTCTCGTGGCAGCATCAGAAGGAGATGAGCTCTTTAGCAGATCCATGGCATTAGCACAAGGTCTGGTGCAGCAGGGTCTGACGCTGGTAGGAGATGCCTGAGACCCCAGACTGAGGAAACAGGAGCAGAGAAGGGGTTCTGTGCTCACCCAGGGTGCTCCTGCAGCCCAGGCTGAGCCATGCTCCCTCTCAGCTCAGCTCCCAGCAGCAGGGCTGCACCCCTGCCCCAGCAGTCCTGCCAGCTCTGCCTCCCCTGACCCGTGTCCTGCTGTGAGCAGTGCTCCATGCCGTGCTCAGTACAAAGGCAGGCAGACATTCTTGCCCTGAAAACCAACTGCTTTTTTTTTTTTCCTTTCCAGAGTGCATGAAAAATGTCATGTTGTAAACATCCCCCAGTGCTCTGCCTGCCCAGGGCTGCCTGTCACTGCCCATGAGGGCCCATTCCCTGCTCACTGCATGGCCTTGATGCCTTGGGCTTTCATGCCATGGTCCCCTACCCTTTCCCCTGTGACTCCTTGTCCTTAAATAACCAAATAAACCTTCACAGCATGGGGCAGAAGTGACCTCAGTGTTGTGCTGGATCTGAGCTGATTTTTGCTGTACCCACATTTATGGTCAAACTTCTCCTCCCTTTTAAGGGCAGGAGCAAAGGATGGATTTATCAGAAAGCAAGGCAAAAAAAAAAACAAAAACCAAAAGAGGCTTTCATTCATTTTACAAGGGAGTTTGATGCTCTTTCTGAATGAACCAGGTCCCACAGTGAGGGCTGCATGTGCCCTGCATCCCCTGGGGATGAGCCAAGGCAGCAGCTCCTTGGCTGCAGCCTTCAGGTCTTGAGTCTCTGCATTTTGGTCTGGCTTCCCCCAAATCTTCTCCTCCTGTCCCTCTTGGGTTTGGAGGAGGAAACCTCTCCCCACTCCCCTAGCATCTTCCCCACTCCCTGCCACCCCCTCGCTGCAGCCACCGTCAGTGTAAGAGCTCCTGACAGCACAGCTCGGGCAGGAGCTGTCTCTGCTCCCAGACTGTGCCAGGGGCTGCAGCACAGCCCACGCCTGTCAGGACATCTCATGTTTGTGACATATTTCCTGTCGGGGAGTATCAGCAGCAGACAGCCCTGGCCATGCCCAGGGGCACCATCCTGCTGAGCACACCGAGCTCTGTGGTGTCTCCCAACTTCTGGCATGCACTCAGCCCTGGAGCTCTCTTGGTTCACCCACGTTTTTGCTTCGAAGGAAGAAAAGTGGTGTAGGTGAGCAATGAAACAGCACCTTCCCTTGGCTGCCTGTGGTTGGAATCTGCTGTCATGGGGCTCTACCTGCCCCGAAGGACAAGCTGTGCCATATCTCAGGTTTGCAGAACACTTCAGTCAACTGCAAACCTGCTGCAAACAAGGAAAGTCCCCTCTCATGGTGAGTAACCAGGCAAGGGCATCCCTCTCTCTGCAGAGACACTGGGGACTGTTCCCAGCAGGACAGGCTGCCAGCTGAGCCAGGAGGAGTGACCATAGTATCACAGACTGGTTTGGGTTTGGGTTGGAAGTGACCTTATGGATCACCTCATTCCAAACCCCTGCCATGTGCAGAGATGCCACCCACGAGGTCAAGTTGCTCAGGTGATGCTCGGGAACTAGAAGACAAAGAACCCAAATTATGTTTGCAAGAGGGAAATGTAGGGTAGGAAACATAGCAGACCTGGGGATTTGGGGGGGGGAATGAAGGGCTTGGTACTCCCCTTCCCACAGGGCTGGAGGGCACAGCTGCAAGCCATGGTTTCTCCTGGCATCAGAGCTGTTCCCAAGTGCCTGAGCAGAGCTCTGTGGCTCTGAAGATAGAGCACAATCAGGGAAAGATCACTTCCATCAGTCTCCTCCGGCAGTGATGTGAATCAGAGAGGAGCTGGCAGGGGTGAGATACTCCGTGCAGCCACTTTATGCTCAAATTCAGGTCTCACTGTCCAGACCAGTGTAGCTCTGCGAGGGGAGGGGATGCTGCTCTAACACCAGGACCTGAGCAGCTCTTCACATCTCCCAAACACTTGCCCTGGGGCTCAGCCAGGCCCTCCTGCAGCAGCCATAGCTTCCATTTTCCTTGTGCAGTGACCTGTGTGGGTGCTCATGTGTTTCCCTCCTCTCCCTTCCAACAGCACTCGAAACAATTGTCTGTATTTACCCAGAGCTGATGGATGTGGCTTGTTGTGCTGACACTGGCCAAGTTCCTTTCCACCTCATAGCAGGAGCATGGGAAGGAAAAAGTCCCAGCCTTCAATCCACAGCTCCAACTCTTTGATTCTGTCTCTCCAGCTGAGTGCTGCAGGCTGGGGACAGTAGATAAAAATCTCTGCAGTAGCTGCTGCAAGAAGGACAGAGGTGAGATTTGTTTTTACAAGGTAAACTGAGGAAAGGATTGTGAAATACTGCTGAGTTCCTGGGTGATGGAGCACCTTCTCTGAAGGTGAAAATACAAGTGCAAAACTGCAAATTGCCAACTGTCCCTGGGCTGCAGAGGAGAGATGTCCCTGGGGGTTGGATTCCATTGCCCCTCAGCACCCTCATTGCCCCCCAGTGACACCTCCCATTGCCCTCCAACACTTTCCACTATCTCAGCCTGCATGGGGGGAGCAGTGCACTGGAGCTGGAGCAGCACTGCACTGGTCCTTGGTCTGATCTGCACTCAGTACTGGCACCACTGGGAAACCTGCTCCAGCTCAGAGATGCTCAGAGAGGTGAATGCCAGGAGTAACCTCTGAGTAACCTGGTCCCTCTGAGTAACCTGGTCTAGTGGAAGGTATCTCTGCCCATGGCAGAGAGTTGAAACTAGATGGTCTTTAAGGTCCCTCCCAACCCAAACCATGCTGTGATTCCATGAACAGGGGCTGTGGCAGGGGCTGACGGTCTCTGTGCACACTCTCACTCTACTGAAGCATTTTCCTGGTGTGGATGGGGAGAAAGACTTCCATGAGCACAGTAACTACAGCTGCAACAGGCAGAAACATTCCGTGATTTCATTTCCCATAGCTCTGCCATTCCATCCTGCCCACTGCATCCCAGTTGCCTGCAGTGCCCTCCCATTTCCCAGGGTGATGTGCTGTGACTCACTAGAGCCCAGGAGGTGGGCAGGCAGCATCCCACCACACCTGCCAGGTCTGAAGGAGAGCTGTGACAGCCTGAGCCTTGCCTTTGGGTTTGGGCACACCTCCCAGTGACCAAGGCTGTTTCAGCACAGCTCACAGTATATGTATGTGCTCACCACCTCCACGGCCATCCCTGGCCCCTGCAGAGTCACACTGAGTGACTGGCTCAGCCCAGCCCAGCTCACGCTCGTTTGTTAGAGAAGAACCATCCAGACTGAGCCCTTTCTTCAAGGATGCTGCTTCTTGTCACCCTGTCACATCCATGAAGCGCTGAGGCAGCGCCGTGAAGCATAAGTGACACGTTCTGGCAGCTGACATCTCCAGGAAGAGTTTAGCATGAAGACAAACTAACCCTACGGTGAGCTAATGCTCCCGAGCTGCCATCCTACAGTGCCCAAAGAGGAGCAAACAAAGACGAGGGTTTGTCCTGGATCCGTATGATGAATGCCAGCGGCGTGGGCTGACCTGACACTGCCAGATGTATTTGGCAATCTTCTGGCTCATCAATTGGATTTGTTGCCACTGTGTCACACTCCAGATGGCACAGTATGTATGCCCCAGAGCTGGGGGGGCCATGGGTGCGTGGGGAGCCTTGAACAAGGGTTGGCATCTGCTGCTGCCTTTGGGTGGACTGGGATAAAATGGTCTTTCAGGGCTGTGCTCACCTGTGAATGAAGGGGACAGCATTTGCACACGTGGGTGTGTTTGTGCACAGTGTTTGCAAAATAAAACTGATTGCAAAGCCACAGTGCCAGTGCTGAGCTAAGGCAGGGTAAGGCATACTGCTGAGGACAGGCCACAGGGATGTCCTCCAGCAAACTTCCAGCCACTTCTTGCTGCTGTCTGATCCATCCTGGCTCATTTAAAGCCCACTCCCTCCATTTTCCCCTCCATATATGTATTTTTATACGTGGGGCAAATACAGGAACATTGCAAATCTCATTTTTGAAGGCCTGGCTGTTGTCCTCTCCCACCCAGCACGGGGAAGGCAGTGTGGGATGCAGGGCTGGAGAGAGATGCTGATCTGGGGCTGATGAGGCTTTGCTTCCTGTGCCCCTGTGCCCCTGCTTTAAAGGCACTAAAAAATCCTTGCAATAAGGGGCTGCAGGAAAAGCACTCTCATTGTCAGAGGGTTAGATTTGCCCCTGAGCCCCTCTGCTCCAGCTTGGCACTGGTTCAGCTCTGGTGTCCCTCTGCCCTTTCAGCTCCAAGGTTGAAAACACTTACTTTTGGCAGCACTTTCCATGCAGCTGCCAACCACAGACAGCTGAAATTTATGACTTCGCCCTTCCTGAACCAGGAGACCAAAACTTGGAGGATGAAGGCAGCAGCTCTGCTCCTTGCTCTGCCTTCACCAGTCAGGTTTGAGCTCTCCAGGTTCCTGCCAGCCGCTGTCCCCCAGCGGCTCCCAGTGAGCACTGACCCAGGAGCATCTCCATCCTGCCGTGGGGGCTCTCTGGGCCTGCCAACACCGCAGAACCAGCAGCTTGTGACGTCCGTGGCCTGACTCAGAGCCCCGAGGCCCTGGCTGCTCCATCCCCATCTGTCCCTGCCTGCTCTGGGATCTCCATGCTCTCCTGGCCCTCCTGGGGGACGTTGGTATTTGTGTGCAAAGTGTCACTCCAGGTCCCCACAGCCTTTCTCTTTATTCCCAGTGGGCTCCTTGGACTGGGTCCTGAACCAGGCAGTTCATGCCTGGGGGTGGGTTAGTGCTGCTGTTTGGATTGTGCTGGAGGAGTGGGTGACTGTGTCTCCTGGCTGCTCTCCACCAAGAGCCCTGGGGTGTCTGTAGGCACCACCAGCTCCCCAGCATGACACAAAACTACAGCAGCTTTCCGAGAACCCAGTGTTGTGTGTTAGCCACTGACCTTTCATGCTTGTTCTCCCAGCCCCTTGCTAATCAACACACATTCTCCTCCTTGTTCTCCAGCAGCTCCACATCAGGTTCAGTGTCAGGCTCCATGCAATTCCCAGCAGCTGATCACCATCCCACCTCAGTCCCTGGCCCCCACAGCAGAGCCCTGCTCCCCCAGGAGGGGTCCAGCACCATTTCCAGGGATGCTATTTCAGATCCATAGCTCTACTCACATCCACAAGTGCCTCTCTGCCCCCAGCCAGGGTGATCTCAGAGGGTGAAGTAAAGCAAACATGGAATGGCAGTGCAGACCTTGAGCCTCAACACATTCCTTCTTCTGTTTTAGGAGGCAAAGACACAGAACTGGCAATGTCACACACTCTGGGATCCAGTGGCATTACAAGATCCCTCCCCACAGCTCTCCAGCAGCAGCATGTCCCATGGGGAGCTTGCCCATGGTTCAGTGGGGTGTTGGATATCTGTTTGCACATATTGGTGTCTCTGCTCCGTGTCCCTGAGGGGAAGGACCTGGAGGTGTGACTGCCAGGTCCCACTGTGGGAAGTCCTGCAGGACAAGTGCCATGGTGCCAGGAGGGCTGACTGGTCCAGTTTGGTGTGTTTGCCTTCACACCAGTGCTCCACTGGTCCCAGTGTGGGATGGGTCTGCATGGTGCCTGCTGCTCTCACTGGGTGCCAGCCAAGAGGCCAACACGGGCTGTGCCTGTTAGGATGCTCTGGATCCAACCTCCTGCTGAGTCCTGGGCAGCAGCACCAGCCACCACTGCTGCTCAGATCCAGGAGTCTCGTTGTCCCATGAGGCAGGATTTGCCATTCCTCCTTTTCTCAGTTCTTTTCAGTTCCTCTCAGCAACATCCAGAGCCCAGGAAAGCTGGAGAGGCAGGCAGAGAACAGACTCCCTCCTCTCTGCTGCACAGCAGAGCATCAAATATCTTCAAAGAGAATTGCTCAGGCAGCTGTGCCCCTCGGATGCTGAGGGTCCCACGGGGCCTGCAGTTTCATCAGGGTGATCAGGGAAGCATTACTGTGTGAGCTTGAGGGGCCCAGAGACCTTGCCCTGGGTGGTGTCCCTGCCAGTGCTGGGCAGCTCCAGCCTTCCCTGGGGAGAGCTCACATGATCCTTTCCTGCTTCTTTCCCTGTTTAATTCTTGTGAAGGATGAATGAACACTCGGGTCTGTGGCTGCCCAGGGCTGGCTCAGGGCATCAGTGTCATCATGCAAGTGTGTTCTGGCTGTTCTTGCAGGAGGGATGAGGACAGCTCCTTGGCAAGGCTGCACAGGGACTGATGGAGTGGGCCATGGGGAGATGGACCCTTCCCTTGCTCAGGCAACAGAGGCTTTTTAGGGAAAGCAGTGTGGAAGAGGCTGCCCTGCAGCTGGGGCCAGAGCTGCCCTGAGAGCTTTCACCCTCAGAATGACCCGTGTCCAGCAAGAATAATCTTTTGGCCACTTTGCTGGGGTCTGGTGTGGGTGTCAATGGGTGCTGGGGTCCTGCAGGGCTGCCTACCCCCAGCTGTGCTGGCTCCATGGGTGATGTGAGGCTGGGGTGGACACATGGGGTTGAGCTGGTGGCCAAGCAGCTGTTCTGGAAACCTTGTCCTGACAGGTCCCTGGGCAGCTCTCACCCGTGAGGACAGTGAGCTGCTGCTGGGTGTGCAAGTGCAGCCAGGCAGGGGCTGTGCACGTGGCTGGGATGTGAGTGAGCCTGGCAATGCTCTGCTGGCACAGGCCATGATGAGAGAAGGTTTCTGGGAGCTGTTATGAAACATCCATCACCAACCGATGAGGGATTTCAGGGAAATCTGCTGGAGCAAGAGCAATCCATTACCAGGTTGTATTTGCAGCAGCCCCTGCCCTGCACAGCGTGGCAGATGGTTCTGTGGTTCCAGCAGGGATGTGGCCAGGGCAGACAGCACTGTTTGGCCTGTCCATGTTGGAGGGAATAGCAGAGGTTTCACTGACATGGCCATCACTCGCCAGGGCTGGAAAAGTCTCTGGACAGGCCCTGGCACTGTTATTGCCAACCATGGGAGAGGAGCAATCCCTGCCCCCCCTGCTCTGGCACACACATTTTAGACCTGAGAGTCCTCCAGCTCCTTTGCTGCACCTCCATAATATAAGTAACTATGCAAAGGCAAAAATACCTGAGAAAAATTAACTTTCCCATCCCTTCAAGGCTCTTTTTTTCAGGGAGAACTTGCATTTTCAGTTCTCACCCTTTTCACTAGACTGTTCCATCTCCCTTTTCCAGGTGGAATCCTGCTCATAACTAAACTTCAATGAGCTTGGATACAGCTCATTGTGGCTTTTGGGCTGATTCTTACTGGGGCCAAGAAATCAGCAAAACACTTTTTCCCTTCTACAAGGCTTCTCCCAGCAGCTCCTCGAGTTTAATCCGATGCTGATTAACTTTCTCAGCATTCCTATGGGATGATGACTGTTTGGGAAGATCCCTTGGAGCAGGAGAGCAAACCAAGAGGCAGGATGATGCCTGGAGACCAGCAGAGTATCCTCTCAGCTGGGGCTTGTGCAGGGCACAGGGTGAGGGTCTGGGGGTGCCCCAACCTGGCCACCCTGTGGGTCTGGAGTGGCAGCTGCTCCCTGCACAACGTGTTCCCCTTGCTGCGAGGGCTACACGGGACCCCCTGCCCGGATTGTGGCTCCCAGTATGGACCAGTGCCCCGGGGCAGCCCCAGTCCCCTGGCAGCAGGGACAGCCTGCAGGGTGCCCGGGGCGTGCGTGGGCTGTTGGCACCACCTAGTGGGGTTTGTGACAGGTCTGGCTGTGCCCTGTCCCCGGGGCACCAGCACGGCCCAGGGACCCCCCTCGAGGGGTCTCCCCCAACCCTCGGTCCATTGGTTTTATACACTGGGTGGGTTTGTGCCTTAACAGCCCCCACCGTAGGTGCCCCTAGATGGAGCATTTGGGGGTACCTGCAATGCTGGGACCCCCCTGGACTGGTTCAGTATCACCTTGCCCATGGCAGGGTTGGCCGTGGGGTCCAGTACCCCCCACGGTGGTCCAAGGGGTCAGTGGGGCACACTGGGCTGTGGGTGATGGCTGAGCAAGCCAAGGATCCCACAGAGTGTGGGATTGGGCAACCAAGAGCCCCTGACCCCCAGCTGGGCTGCAGAGCTTCCCTGGCACAGCCCGAGCTGGGGGGTTTGCCCAAGGCTCCTCCTGCCCTTGCACTTCAGCCACCAGTTGAGGTTTCCTGTGCAAATGCCATTAGGAAAAGCAGGAGTGTATAATCCAGGGGGTGGGGAACAGAGCTGGTGGCTGAGGCTGAGCTGCACCTTTTTGGTGCTGGGTAGTGGCAGAATGAAGTGTCCACAACACATTAACTTCTTCCCTTCTCCTTTCTTTCCCTTTTTACTTTTAAACATCTTAAAGCACAGCCCACAGGTGTGGGCAGTGCTGGGGCACAGCAACATCAATACCTGAGGGATACCCAATCAATACCTGAGGGATATTGGGAGCCAGAACTCCCCTCAGACTGCCCACCCCATTCAGGTCACCCTACAGCAGCAAGGGAAAGTTCCATCAGCACCAAGAAAAGCCTGAGATTGATTTATTTGTGAGTTTATTAGGCCAGGAGAAAGGTTAGAGGATGCTCAGCTTTGCCCCTCTTAGTCCGTTTCTGCAGCCCTCCCTGTGCATGGGGGAACCAGCTGGATCAGACCTGGCCCCAGCCCCAAAACTGGGGTCCCTTCCCTGCTCCCCTTGGCCTGTGGCTGCCACATGCCCCACAGGGGACCAAGGCTTATGGCACAGAGTGGGGTGAGTTCAGCAGTGAGTCACTGTGGAGGGAATACAAGCGAAACAACTTGAAAACTCCTGACCCTGTGTCTCCCAGCATCCAAACTCCTGACACCAACATGAGTTAGCAATTTAAGTGCTTTCCTCCCCTTCCTCAAAAAATAGAGGATGGCAAATTTTTCTGGAGCCATTATTCTGCTGGATGATGACAGCTCTGGAAAACCAGCCAAAACCTAACGCTTCAGGTTGAGGATTTGTCTCTCCCAGCCGCATTAAGTAGCTCCTGCTCTGTGAAACAGCTATCTGGGATGCTGCCCTAGCCTTGCATCTTCCCTTGAAGCTGCTGGCACTGTGCAGTCCCTAGGAGGAGGGAGCAGAGCTGCCAGGGGGTGCAGGATGGTGCCAGCACACCCCAGGGACCTGCAGCACAGCCAGCACACAGGTCAGGGCTCTGCATGCATCCTGCACTGTCCAGGTGCTAGCAGGGATGGCAGAAATCTTTTTCCATCCTAATTTTAATTTGCCTGCCTACACCAAGCTCCAGACTTAGCCAACCCTGCAAAGCAATGGAACAGCAAATGGTCCTGGCTGCTCTCACAGGGATTGCATGTGCTGCTGGTTTGGGCAGTGATGCTGCAGCAGGAGGGATGCACAGGGACACTTGGAAATGGCAGTTCAGGACCTTGGGTGACTGCAAATGTATGGATTTGCAAATGATAGGACAAAAGGGTCTCACACCTGGAGGACAGGGAGCCTGTGGCTTTGGGGGGAGGAGGGAGGGTTGGCAGGGGAGACAGGTGAAATTTCTTTCAGGAATTGTGTCTCAAAAAGAATCACCCCAAAATCAATGGTTCAACCAGATCAACACCTCTCCCTGGGGAGCTGCATGGTGGAGCAGCCCTGGCCCACACCATTAGCACCTGCCCAGCTCCAGGAAGGTCAAGGCTCAGTTTTATTTGCCATTTCAAGGGAGCACTGGCCAGGAAAGGCAGCTCTACTCCACCTCCTCCACAGCCCAGCTGACCAGCAGAGCCACCTCCTTGTATGATGCCTTCTCAAGGGCTGTTTCATTTTGGTAAGGTGCAGAGCAGCAGGACGCCAGTCCATTATAATTATGTGCTGGCATAAAAATACTGACCACATGTTAAAACTTGAAGTAGGTCAGGCAGCCATCTGGTCTTGCTGACAGACATCCACAACCATAGTTAAAGAAGCTCATCTTAGAAACTTCACAGCTTGGCTAAAATTCGAAAGACCAACCATAAACATGTTTCAGCCACTGTTCCAAGGGCCCAACAGAGGCTGTTTCATTCTAAACCACATTCCCTGTACCTCATTGCTGCTCAGGTTTCTACTCCCCAAGACAAACTGCTTTGCTGAAACTTCTCCTCAGTGGCAGAGCTGAAGAGCCTCCTGTGTCCTCTGGCCCAGAGCAGCTCTGACAGACCCAAATCCAGCACACAAAATAACCTGAAAGCCTTACAGGAGAAGAATGAAATAGACACGGCCCCTTTTTTTTTTCCAAACAGTTCACATTTATTGATAACAATAAAAAAATCTTTTAAAGACTATCTGCATTTTATTACCAAGAATGAGGTATTATGTATACAAAACATTTACAGAATTTGATATGCAGTTCATGAGAGACAGGGAAGTGCAGAAGGACACTGATAACAGGAAAAGTGCCAACAGAAAAGGCATTGGCTGAGAGAAGAATAATATCACACAAAGAAAGAAGAGGGTATGGGAAATTAATTAGTCAGACTGCAGTGATCAACTCATATTGCCACAGCACTTTGCTTAGAGGAAGATTAACTATTGTTTTTCAGGAATTTTATCTCCCCAGCTGTCTGTGCTGTCATGTGCTTTGAGCTCTAAAAGATGTGTTAAGATCAACAGCAGGAAAAAACCAAAGTGCCACTTTTGAGCCAGCTCAAGTGAAAAACAAAATACAGATCTTCAGACTTGAAAAGGGACTGCAACTCAAAAAGGTCTACAAAGCCAGACACCTCTGGACAGATGTGGAGTGTTGAATGAAGCAGACTCTTTACAGTTGTCAGCAAAATCGCCATCTGAGAGAAAGAGAGAGAGAGAGAGAGAGAGAGAAAGGGGACCATCTTCAGCCCTTACAGCCTGGTAAATGGACAGTGGCATTTGCCAAGAGCCACAAGTGTCAGCAGGTGAACCTCACTGTGCTCTGGCTGCACTAGCTCCCTGTGCCTGGGAATACTGGTTCCTGCATGCCCAGAATCCATCCACCTCTGCAGCAGGTTGGCTCCTCCTGGGTAGAGAGCTCAAGGGAGCAGCCCTGAGCCACAGCCTGTGGCTGGCTGCTGTGCAGGTGCTGGGCTGACACCAGAGCAGTGGCCTGTTTCACACAGCCTAAGTGTGAGCGCCTTGCTCTGGCAGCCTAAGTAACAGTCCAAACTCCATCTTCAATTTCCAAGTCCAAAAAAACCCCAAATAGACCAGTTTGGTTCCATTTATGAGCCTGGCCTCCCAGCACCTCTGCATCTGTTACTCACACACTTGTTGGCTCTGCCAGAATCGTTTCAGAGGACAGGTCAGTAACCTGCCTCTCAGGAGCTCTGCATTCAGAAAAAAAGCTTCATACTGAGTTCAGAACCAGCTTTCCTCAGGCAAGGGATCCAGAATCTCCAGCGAGTTCTGCTTTGCAAATGGTATAGCTCCACAAGCTCTTCTACCACTTACCCACAGCAGTGCTGCTCCCCAAGCCAGAGCTTATCCCACTTCCTAGTAGGGAGTGCAGCCAGCACAGAAGCAACTTGTGCCTGGATGGACAGTTTAGCTCTATGAGGAAAGACTAAGCAGGGTCTAACCATGCAAATCCTGCTCTCCAGCGAGTTCTGCTTTGCAAATGGTATAGCTCCACAAGCTCTTCTACCACTTACCCACAGCAGTGCTGCTCCCCAAGCCAGAGCTTATCCCACTTCCTAGTAGGGAGTGCAGCCAGCACAGAAGCAACTTGTGCCTGGATGGACAGTTTAGCTCTATGAGGAAAGACTAAGCAGGGTCTAACCATGCAAATCCTGCTGCATTTCAGACTCATTCCTGCTTCCACTGCCCAGTGTGGTGTGTGGTTATCTGCTCACAGCCCTTTGCTCAGCACTTCAGTGTTTTGAGCCTTTGGAGAGAAGGCTTAGTAGGGGGAAGAACACCTGGACCCTCAGCAAGAGGTCAGCTTGGGCCTGGGTAGGATGGGGAAAAAATCCAAAATGGCAGATTGGCAGTGGTGATAGTGAAAATGGTTGAGAAAATGCTTAAAGCATCTTCTCCTGCATCACTCAGAGGAAGATGCCTGTGCTCCCTGCCTACACTCCAGCCTGTGCTGCTCAGAACTGAAGAGCTCTATTCCTGACAGGCACAGGGAAGGACAGGAGGCCTGAGGGAGTGAGAAGTGCACAGGAAGGATGTAAGCTATACCACCTTCAGCCTGATTTAAGCAGCAAGCTTCAGCTCTGCATAAATTCCTGATAAGAACAGTCTCAGTAAAATCAATTCACATGGAGTATACACTAAGGAAGCAGTGTAAAGCTCCAGCACAGAGCTGGAAGCAAATCCTGTGAGTCCTCTGGATCAGCCCAGTGTGACAGTGAGGGAGAGTCTGCCCTCTGCCTCCCCCTCTGCAGTGCTTCAAGCACAAATCCAAGGGAAGAAAGAACTGCTTTAACCCACCATGACCCAGAGCTCGAATTCCCCAAAAATGTGCTCATAACAAAAGGTGTGTTAGTGTTTACAGCCTGGCCACAGCTCTGTGGGCATGCTTTGAAAAAAACGGACTCACAAAGTCAAGTATCCAGCAACTGCTTCCCTTTGTCTTGGACATCATTAGTGGCAACAGGAGAACAGTTTGCAGCACTGGAAGATCACAGGGGGTTTTCCTTAGGATGGCAAGGAATGTCCTGACAGACTTGCAGTTGATCTCTAATGCACTATATGGAGCATTTTTGGTAGGGTTTCTCTCTCTTTTTTTTTTTGCTTTGTAACAATTGCACAGTTTAAAAACCAAACATTCTTAACTGATGCACTGGTTGTTTTTCCTTTCAACAAGAGCCCTTGTGTTCAGAGTTAGGATTTGTGCAAGCAAACTTGCAAAAATATTTATATGGCTGAGTTAGGAAAAAGGGTTAAAGTTAAGAGACAAGCTGTTGGATCTAACAAAGACCAAAACCACTAAGTGTAAAATTCAAACAGCTACTTCACTATCTATAAAAGGGTTTTATGGGATGGGGTTTTTTTGCACAATTGCCAGTTGAATATGCTGTATTGCAGTCAGCTGCCACGGGCGAGGGTCCAGCCATCACATCCATTTGCTTTTCATCTGTTGTGGCACTACCTGGAAATCATGGAGCTGGAATGAGACTGGCTAGAAGAGGTGGTGGCAGCACTGAGCTGGGAGAATCCACTGTGGCTTGATTCAAGGCTGGTCATAGATCCCCTGCAATACAAAAGAAAGTGGTTTTAAGCTTCAGAACGTACAAAGATTTTTATTTCTGCTCTGTGTCTATATTGTATTTGCACACAGACTAAAAGGCAAGTAACAGTTTTGGTGCAGATACCCAAAAGCTTTTCTGCCTCACCACATGAAGTATCAGGGAACACTGCACACCTCAGAAAAGCCAGATGCTGTTCAAAGAGATCAAGAACTACTGGCAGTCAAGTTTATCAACTGGCAGGCAACAGAACTGACTCAGTTCTGTTCTGAGTTGCAGCCCTTTCTACAGGGCAACCTGCCAAGCCCAACAGCTCACACAAAGCTTTCAAAGCAGAACAAAGTGACCAGAGATGATTACCACGAGGTAACTAATTAACCCCTTGTATACATTAATTGCTCTCAGTGCCAGTACTGGCTGACTTTTTTGTTAAGCTCTATGAAAACACAAATCCTCACAATTTACTTGTGTTTAAGTAAACTTGACACTGACTTGATCATCAGAAAGGTTTGGCATTGGCTGACCTTGCCCAGACATACCTGAAATCTTCAGATCCTATCACTTCTGTATAGTACATCACTTTACATTTGTGAGAGGAGACCTGCAGAGATGCCAGTACATCATCCACACGAGGCAGGTTGGTTGTAGCACAGGCAGGCATGTTGTGGAATTTCCACTGCAGAATATAGAAGCCAGGCCACCTGGTCACATGGGAGCCCTGGAAGGAGACACAGCAAAAATTCCAAGTTAACTTTTTTAATAAAGGCTTGAAATTTCTTTTCCAAGTTTAGAAAAACTGCCTACATGCTCATAATTTTTTTCCCACAACACCAATATTTGAGCTCCTCAGCCAACTGGCAGTACTGGGTGATTCTCCCCACACAACATGGGGAACAGCAGTGGCTCCTCAGGCTTTTTGACAGTCTGAAGGGGTTAGGATTTAAATCTACTGAAAGGACAAAGTTGTGGTTTAAAACAATATCCATTTTTCCATTTATTTTCATTAACAGCTGTCACTTGAGACAGTGACAAGGGCAGTCAAGGCTCCTGCCTCACACAGAGTGCAGTTCAAGAGATCTTTGCCCATTTGTCCAGTTTAACACTTAACTAGGTGACTTAAGGAACTCCTTTTCCAGAGGCTGTTTGGCTCTTATTTCAAGTCAAAAGGAATAGCAGTGGCAGAGTGTGACTGTTACACATGCTGCATGTAATAACAAATTTGGTTTATTAAAGGACAGGTTGCAAATGGCACAAAAAACTTCAGGAACCTTGGCCATAGGGAGCTCCTTACAGTGCCTGTTAGAGGGACAAAGACACAGCAGCTCAGTCTTAATTTCCAGACTTCTCTCATGGCTGAGGGAAGGCACTGTGAAATTCTCTGTTTGATTCAGGAAATAACAGTCAGAATTACAGCACAAAACATCTTCTGCTACTTTCTGGATGTGCACTTCGTTCAAGGTGGCTTCCCTAGATCCCTTGCTGATCTATCTCAGTCACTACTGGACTACTGCAACTTCCTCTCTCAGGAGAGCCCACGTAAATACTATCCCTGCAGCATCCAGCCTGGAACACAAGCTGAAATGTCGGCCAAAAGGAACAGACAGCCTGGAACTGAATCACCACTCAGTCGTCAGTGCCTGTGAATGGGAACAGGCAGCTCTGGAGCTGCTCTCCATCTGCCCCCACACGAGGATCTGCCTGGCTCACCTGCACACTCTCCCCTTCCTTGCAGATGAGGGGAGACTCCACCATGCTGTAATCACGCCCCAACTGCCAGATTTTGTCTATCAACTGGACATTGTTCCCGCCAGGAGATGTAATACTGTGAGCTCCCAGAGAGTCCTTTTTAGGAGGCTGTGGAGCTCTTTTGGAATGGAAGATGTTAAAAACGATGTCACCCTTGCACACGTCAAAATCCCATGTGATCACTGATGAGGCATCCACAATCTGAATGAGAACCTGAGGCAAGAGAGTCATATTAAGCAACAGCAATTTGCTCAGTAAAGGCAAACTCCTACAAGAAAAAGAAAAAAAAAAAAAGACAAAGCACAGAGCTTTCTGTTGCTGGGTTTAGTTCTGACTATTAAAAAGGCACTGCAGATATGAATTCCCTCCTGATGGGGTGCCTTTATTTTAACACATGACTTTCAGAAGCTCTCAGGCAGCTTCTGAGAATATTGTTTGCTTTGCTTAGAAGGATATGGCTTTGAATACAATGAAAACCAGTGATATCCTCTAAACAGCAACCAGATGACACCAGCAACAGCCACAAACTTCAGCTACTAAAGCATCATTATGCACCAGAACCACAGAGGAGCAAGGTGGAAGCATGGCAACTAAATAATTGAGCTCCACACCACTCTTGGTCCAAGACAGAGTCTAAAGCAGAGGGCAGAGATGAAAGCAAAGGGCAGGCTGCAGCCATACCTCGTGTGGAGCTCCTTTGAAGACACTTGCAGACTGGTAGATTGTTTCAGTCCAGAGCTTTATGTCTTCATTTTCCAACTCTTCTGCTGTCCGGTAGAGGGACTTGGGAACCAGCCCACCCTCTGGTACTTCACACTGAAAACAAACAGCCATTAAACATTAGCTCCTGTGACCATCCCCACCCTGTCACTGCCACAGAAACAAAAACATTCAGCAAATGCTCTGAAGAATGAGATGCAAACAGAGTCTCAAAGTAATTTTATAGCTTGTACATCATACATACTCTTTTTTCTTTTTTTTTTTTTTACAATGATCTGATTTAGGTGTTTGCAGAATTGGACACCAGAGAAACAGCTCTTGTACACACACAACAGCCAGGAGCACAGAAAATGACTGTGCAAATGTTGTAGTTCTCACTCATACCACCTTACACTGAAGAAAGATGTGAGCCACTTCAAAATCCTGAGCAAAGTGGCAACAGCAACTCAGTCTAAAGACTAGAGCCTACAGAGACCTGAAAGAACTAGGGTAGCTAAATTTAAGCACGGATAGTGGGGAGATGCAGCAAGTTTTCTAACAGGTTAAAGGGTATTGCAGCCAGGAAGGTAACAATTTTGAAGCTACAACTGCCTCAGTACTGGAATTGATTACACAACTTCCCTAAGCAATCTTGTTTCTTCAGAAGTCTCTAGCAACAAAGTTAGACAACTACCTGATATGGGGTAGGTTCCATAGAAGTGTCTGGGGCAGAAGTGTTTGATAACTGAGTTACAACAGAGAACTGAAAGTATCTCAGAGAAGTAATTTTTGTTCAAATACCCAGAAGTGAAGAATAAGACACAGACTCTGCAACTGCCTGTGACTGGCAGGAAATATTGCAGCAATTTGCTTTCTGGTAACATTGACTTCTGCTTACTTAAGCAGTGGATTTTGCCAGCTTAGAGCTCCAAATTAGATAACAGTGAAAACTACTGCTGCAGCAAAAAGCAGCCCACTGAAGATAAACACATGCTCTACTCCAACACATCTAACTGTACTCCATTATAATTTGAGACTGTATGGGAACAGACACAGATGACTTTACAAGAATGTTACAGAAATTAATACAGAAAGTGTACAGGGGCTTAAAACACAAGACTGAGATTCTATTTTAACACCGTTGAGTTCAGAAAAAAAAATAAATCTAAGTGTTACTGTGATGGAGATTCCAGAAAATGCCTGAGTTGCATTCCTACACCACAGTCCCATCACTGTTGTCAAAAACACAACAGGGAAAACAGACCTGACTTATCAGCAAGATATTAAAATGCCATGTTCAACTGACACCCAAAGTCTAGGCAGCAAACAGCTATTAAGCACATGACAAGGGTCAGAGAAATTACAATGCCCTGCAGTAAAAAACAGTTTTTCTGGTTTGTTGGGGGTCAATGCACACCCTGTGCAAGGAAATCTGGCTGTGTGTTGAGCCCTGCTAGCAGATGTGCCACACATTTCCATGGGCTCCTTGTGGTTTCAGTTCTTTTAGGTGACACAGACTCTTTTGATGGTGACAGCCCTTGCTCAGTGCTGTGCTCTGCTTGACCTTGACAGGTAACAGACTATGGCTTTTAACTGTGCTTGGCTGTTTTGATAAGCTATTTGATACTCATCACAGAGAAGCATTGTATTACTCTTTTTAAAGTGGATCCAGAAAACACCACTAAGCCTGGACTCCTACATCATAGCCCCTGAATCCAACCTACACTAGGAAACACACTGTGCTTAGAGGCCTCTTTGCTTAGAGTGGATGGGAAAAATAACACACACACATCCCCCCTCAGATAAGTTGCTCTATGCAGTAGTTTATATTCATACCATGCACTCTCCACCAAGGAAATCAGGGATAATTTCTTTATCGATGTAATCCAGCAGCCCCCCAGGACCCTGGTAGTCATTTCCAGCATAAATAAGGAATTTCTTTCTAGTGTTGTCATCAATGAATGGGCTAACCTACAAACAAAGAAAAACAGAATAGATCAGGCTCTCACATTTTACTCAAAGCCATTTTGAAGCAGTTTGATGACATCAAGTGTTACCACTCTTGTCACACAAAGTTCATACTACAAAGAAGCCAAATTAACCACCTCTGTAAGCAAGTTCTTAGGTGGTGTTTTTCAATCCATTCCAGGAATCCTGCATAAAAGACATGTTTCCAAACAATGCCATTTCCTGCATATAAAGACTGATGTCTAAAGTGCTGTTACAAACAAGTGTGTAGTAGTGTACTGAGAGTGCTGAGTAATAGCTTCAATTACAAACCTACCAGTGTCCAAAGAACTGGGAATACTCGAGGTGCTCTTAGGATAAGAAGACGACCCAAAGTCTCAGGGTAATTAGCTTCAACCACCTCAATGATCCTCAGCAATGCTTTGACACCAGGTCTCCATAAATGCCGCATGTTCAAGCCTTCCAGATCTACTAGGCAGGTCCAAGAGCTGAATTTGAGAAAGACAAAAAGAAAAATCTCAATAGCATCAAAATTCTGCTTTCTTTCACAAGGGCTAAACATCCTGAAATGTGTGGGTCCCACTGCATGCTTTGGTTTCTTCTGGTTAACCTCCTTGTTTTGTGCTACCTGTAGACACTGGAGTTTAAGGTCCTGTGCCATGATCACTTTGTGTATCATGCAGATTCACCCACAGATATTTTAGACTTTAGGGAAAGGCTCATATGAAGCCAAAAAAGATCCTGTCAACAGCCAGCCCCAACATTAAACCATTGCTTTCACTGGGAGATCAATTAAGTGGCCACACTGTTGCTGTGGAACAATTTAACATTCACAGTGCAGATTTCCTACTAACACAGAGCAGTAACAGTGCCAATACACGTCAAAGCTAACTCTGTTGTCAGATCTCAGTGAGGGAAGCTTTTTCTATAGGAAGAGATATGTTCTTAATACAAACTACTGAGCTTCAGCATGTGTTTCAGTTAGTTTCCAAGTTCAGGTCTCGCCCTGGGCACGAATTCAAGATTTACAGCTGTGTTGCACCAGACAGCAACCATTACATTATGCATAAGGCTGCTATGAAACAGCAAACCCTTCTTTGTTTCACTTTAAATGTTTAATATGCAGCCCTTTAGGATTACAGCTACAAATGAAGATCCAGTAGGCAGCACAATTTCAGTTACACACATGAAATCTACCCCTTGGATTTGACCCCCCACGGGGAGCCAGGACAGCGAGTTCTGTACCAGGATAAGATAAGCAGACATACCACACATCCCTGCACCTTAGATTAAGGAAATGAGGCAGAAGTTGAAGAGAGTCCAAGACACATGGTATCTTTTTGGGCTGGCCCTGCATTCATTCCACACCCTTAAATGCATTTTGCAGATAACGCTGTCAAAAGTGACCCCTATGACTTCAAGGTGGCTAGCAAGCCATTTTTGACTGAACTTCACATGAAGTCATGCCAGGACTTGGAAAACTAGTCCCCGGGTTTCACAGGAACCACATGACCTCACCTTGGATCAAGTACTGACTAACCACACATAATAAATGGAGAATGCAAACAAGAACTGAGTGTAATGAGCCTTGGTGTGAACTGTGGATGAACAAGTGACATGAAAGCAAAACCTGAAACTACCAGAAAGGTTATGCATAATATTATCACGGCCTGATTTTTTGGCAGCCTATACTGATGCCTGTCTATAAAATCCCCTAGAAACAGCAATGGGAGTTAGGCTGCATTGTTTTGCAGACACACAACAACAAGAGAGAGCAGAAGGGTAACAGCCCCAAGTAGAACCACCATGAGCTGAGACTGACACTGCTGGGGCAGGTGTTGTGTTTCCCTCAGGTTTCCCCATGCACATTCCCTCTAGCACTAAGTGGGGAAGCTCTCAGTTAGCTGTACCTGTGCTCGTAGCTGCATGTGAGACACAGCCTACCCTTTGCTTGTTCCACTGCCTGATGTTCCCCCCACGCACACCATGAAAGCGAGGAACACCCAAGAGCAGATCCACATGTTATTTTACCTTATTGGCCTGCCAAACACTTTTGTATTCTCCTCACATCGCCTCAGTCCTTCTTCATTTATTGAAAGAACCTGTACAAGAAAGCATGTGGTTTAGAGAAGAGTCTCAAACTCAGTAGGTGGGATAACGAAAAAACAGTGTTTATATCCAAAGACTAATTAAAACTACAAGATCAAACCAGCATAAACTTTTTTGCCCTCAAAGAATGGACTAGAAATCACTAGATTTATCCCTAATTACTCAGAAATTAAAGCCCTTTTTGAGATCACAGAAAGTAACCTTGAAACAGAACTAGGGCAAACAAAACAAAATTTAGTATCTGCCTAAAAATGTCAGTGGAAGAGAAAAAGTAAAATCCAGTCCCTGTTTCCAGTAGTTACTATGGCTGTGACTGTCAATACTAGGAGTCAAAAACAGTTAGTTCAAACCTGGAATCCTGCCAGCCTTCTGCTTGGAAACTGAGCAGATTCACAATAACACAGTCTAAGTGATGCCTTTAGAGAAGGCAAAACTACAGGCAAGCACTTTTCCTTAAAATTATTCTTATCCTTGGAGTACAGAACCGACAAAATCTGAGTGTGGCATTTTCTCTCTGCACAAATGCAGAGACTTCAGTCTGAAGCACTGCACCACTGCAGAAGAACCTGTGAAAATGCTAACCAATAACTCCAGGAGCTGCCAAGAGCTATCTATGCCTTTCCAACAGCAGTTTGCAGTTGGAAGGAATGCAGAAGGATCAGCTACCAGGAGCTTTCAGATGTATTCAAACCAAAACCAGACGGCCAGAGAGTACATCAAAATACCCAGAGCGATGAATGTTCTGGCAGAGGAAATTTCTAAATGAAAATATCACATTGTTAGCAACTTGCTGCCTACAAAAATACTCACGTATCGAAGCAAAGCCTCTTCCCCCAGCGCTCGCACTAGGCCTTTGGTGTCCATCTGCCCCAACCTCAGAACGTACAGTGGGCGACCATCTGAGCAAAGAGACCAAATCATCAGCGTGACCCTTGCTTTGACAGCAAGAGAAACCTTAATTGAGCTAGTTTTATGCTAAACTTCCAATGGAAACAAACCCTCATCAGTTAAAACTCCCCTGGAAGGCAAGGAACCTGGAGCAGATGGCAACATAAACATTACCCTGTGCAGCTACAGCAACAGATTACCTGCAAATGAACTGTAAAACTTTAATGGAGACATCCTGATGCAAGGAGAGCTCCCTGAATTGCAAGGAAAGTTCAAAGGACTTCGAGAACATTGGTACACACAGGACCTTGGTATACACAATTAATGACACAAGATTATTATTAGCTTCCAGGACAGCTCAGACACTAATGAGCTGAAGTTTCTCCTGTAACTGCAGAGCTGAGAGCTGTAAGGCTGCTATCACATGTGATGCAATACTGCTCAGGAGAGCTCACAGCAATCCTTCTGGAAAAGCAGCTACGCTGAGCTCTGGGAATTGAGGACACGAAGTGTTAACCCAGAGCTTTGCTTTCTGCAGTGTTTGCTGGAGTCACACTCTGTCACTACACACTCTGCGGAACTGGCACTCAGCCTTGCTTACGCAGGTTAAGGCTGGTGAGAACAGATTCTGCTCCAGAGATCAGCTGGACCCTCTGCATTAGAGCTTTGCCTTTCCACAGTCATCTGGCTGCATCCTGGGGCACCTGATGCTGGCCCGGATACCAAGGCATTAAGCTTAATTACTGTGTTGGCTGAATTTGAGAATCAAAGCTTGCATTTCTGGCACTTCATAATAGAGCTCGTTGGCCAAAACAGCTCCCAGCCTCCTCCCAAAGCTGTGATGTGCTTTTTAAGTTTTGTTTCATCTATTGTAGCACACAGGCTAAAGAACCACCAGCTTATAGAAGGGAATATGTTAGGACACAAATAAAAACAAAAAAGGAAGGTTTTAACAGAAAAATCTCCCTCAAGTCCCACTGTATGTGCAGCTACACTCTCCTCCAACAGCTGCAGGAGAGGTATCAAATTAAGCCCCCTGGGACACAGGAACTGTCAACATACACTATTAAAAAAACCTAACAAACAACCAAAGCTGCAGAGTCAAGGCAAGTTATTTATTTGGCAAAGACACTACCCCATGAAAGTTCACAGCATTTTGTGTTTTATCAGGTGGACAGAAAGAAAATGTTATTTTAACATCAGCACACACTTATCTCGGAATGTACTGTTTAGCTTAAGAAACACTAAACAAAAACTGCTATTAAGCTTCATAGCAGGTTTCCCTCCCTTCCTCCCTCACAGATCCACATGCCTCCAAACCCAAACCGACAGTTTACTAACTCTGGTCCACCCAAATGACACATGGAGTGTCTCAGCTGACAGTGCTCTATTATCACTGTACATTTTATATTCCATTAGAGCTTTGTGATTTTAAAAAAGACATTAGATTGCAGCACTCCTGTCACAGTAAAAGCCACTCAGATGTATATAAAACTCTGCTACTTGCAAGCCAAAATAATAACTTTTATTCTTTGGCACTAATAGCTCATTCTAGACAACACTCTTCATAATCCCTGCTGCCTTTGCTTTAGCACTGAAACCCATACAGCATTCAGCCAGCTAGTTTGGCACATTCAGTGTATGTAGGAGGAAAGGAGCAATACTAGAAAAGGTTTAAAAAAAGAACCTACCACTGTCAAATTTTAAATTATAGAGAACTGCTCGGTTCTGAAACCGTGTTTCCATTATTGACAAAGCCATGCTTTACTTGTGGGCATGCTGCAAGAGAGATCAAAGGAACTGGAGGGGAAGGGAGGGGGCATGAAGTTCACCACAAGACTGAAGCACTTCTCAGAACAACATTAAACAACCCTTTGATGCATTCTGTACCTTTCTGCTCACTGGCAGGACCCAGTTATGTGCTATTGACAGTGGAAGTCTTTGCAAAGTAAGGACAAGGAACTGGCAGAAAGCGAGAACTTATTCACAGGTATTTTCCCCTACAATCTTTACAAGCATATTCTTATTTTCCCTTTTCTCACCTTGAGGTCTGCCAAACCCAAAGCAGCAGGGAAGAGCCAGTCAAGCTCTTCAGTTTTACAGTGATTAAACTTCTGCCCTGTCCTCCCTGTCTCCTGGCCACTGCTGCTGACAGCTTCCTGTCCTGTTTCATACACTGCTTGGAACAGGAAGAGCCAAGCAGAAACAATGGTGCCTAGTGGGAAAAGACTCAATCAGAACACAGATCGCTCACAGTGAGAGATCATTTCCTTATCTAAAGAGCCCAGCTTGCCTCGAGCCACAAATTCCAACACGTTTCATTTCTATGTAGGTATTAGCAACAAGATCAGTGCAGGATAAAGCAGAGGGATAGGGGAGTGTGTCAGGCAGAGTCGTCTGTGCTGTAGAGATCTGGCTGTGGCTTACCATACAAAGGGAACACAGCCAAAGCTGCTTCTCTTCTTAAATAAACCTGCTCTATTTCATGATTTTGCAACATTCCACTTCTCATCATTAAGCTGACTGTAATGCCAAATAAATATTCATTTATGCTATCAGCAGACTCAGACAACATGAGAAATAAATTGATTACAAAGATATACTTATTTACAAACATCTTTTAATCACTGGAGGAGCACACTCAGCATTTGCCTAACACCCTTGTAAGCATCTCAGAGCACTACAGAAGCGCAATTAATCACTTTTTTTTAAGCTCCTGGCAAAGCAGGCTTAAATAAGTCAGTATTAGTCACAAAGACTATGATCTAGGAGTCTGCCTCCAGCAGCTAAGGAGCTGGCACCATCACTGGAACAGGCTGCCCCATCCTGGCTGGATGGGGCTTGGAGCAACACAGGCTAGTGGAAGGTGTCCCTGCCCATGGCAGGGCGTGGAAGGAAATTATTTTAAGGTCCCTTCCAACCCAAATCACTCTGTGATTCTACAAATTGAAGTGTCTTTAGTACGTAACAGCTGAGAAGTTCTAACCATCTTTTCAGTCACCTCTAGTTAACAACTATCACCTTTGATTCAGAACATGAAAAGGCTGTTCAACACCCATACCTTTGTCATGGTGATGCCAGCCTCCTGCATAGTAATCCTGGAGTACTTGTGGAGGGTTCCAGGTGTCCAGAATGTAGTCTACCTGGTGCTGCTTACGCCAGGTCAGTGACTGGCAAAGGATCTCTCTTGCTTTATCGATGTTGAAGTCCCGGGCACGCAGAAACCTCAAAATGTGCTCGTCCTTTGGGATCTATGAAAGTAACCAAACCCAATGTTGTATTCAAGGTTTGAAACAAGAACAGCAAAACAAAGATCAAAAGGTGAAAAATGTGCAGCCCTGCACCAATGCAAGAGGATGGTGTGTAACACTGGAAGTTAGTCAGGGAAATCAGTCTTTGTCTGAAACAAAATCATGAGCCCTGTTAGGTACTGCAGCTCCCCTCATAAGGGATATCAAAATTTCATGAACTCTAATGTAATCATTTCCACCTGTATGACCACACCAAGTCAGTCCAATTTAAATAAATCAGAACAGAACACAGACAGTATTGCCTTGTTTAGTAAGAGGAAGCTGACACACACATGCAAATCACAAGCCACTGGAAAATCCCAGCCTTGTTATCAGTGATTTAACAGGTCCTGTTGCTTCCCTTCAGTACTTGAGACTATGATGTTTGGCCAAAGCAAACAAATGCAAAAATAAGGTTATTGTAGAACCAGGAAGACTTATAAAACTTCTGTTATTCCTCTGTGATGGTTTAACTGACATACTGAAGGGCCGTTGTGCCAATAACCACTAAGGCCCCTCAGCTGACAAAGTCAGGTGGACAGTCACAACCAACTCCTTCTATTGCCACTGCATGGACTCGTTTAGGGTTTGACCCTGGAAGGTCACTTCACAGAACAGTCAGCCACAGGGGGGTGTGGGAGAATGCTTCATCAGGTCCACCTTGTACATCAAACGTTCTGAGCCACGAGAGACCACCAGGAACTTACTTTGCCTTTGTGTGTCTCCTGCAGCCACTTCCTCAGGCGAATGAGGCAGCTCTCCTGCATCGGGGTCAGGTCCCCCAGGTACCTCTTGATGTAGTCTGCATCTAGCTTGTCTGAAGAGAGATGTGCAGGGGATTAGAGTGGGCCTGAACTGACCTAAGCAAAGTAGCAAGTGATCTGATATGCTATCTCAAGCAGACGAGCAGTTGCTGTGATCTGCACAGTCAGAACTGAATAAAGCTTCTTGGAACCAATGAAAAGATGAGCAATGCAACACAGTCATCTCAGTCGCAAACTGAGAGGATTAATTCTCTGTCTGCAATTAAGAAAGGAGAAAAAGCAGCCATTTGAAAAAGCATTTTGCCAGTATATTCAGATTCATCAATCCACAGCACCACAGGGCTTGCTGCTTCTTAGAAAAGCTAAGAAAGCTTAGAAATTCCCTTATTCATAGACTCCTAGAATTCAGGGGTTGGAATGGACCTTAGAGATCACCTAGTCCCAGCCCCCTGCCACCTCCTCACTAGATCAGGTTGCTCAAGGCTCATCCAGCCTGGCCTTGAACACTGCCAGGGTTGGGGCAGCCACCACATCCCTGGGCAACCTGTGCCAGTGTCTCACCACCCTCACAGTAAAGAACATGTTTCTCACATCCAACCTAGGCTTTCCCTCCTTCAGTTTGAACCTTGTCCTATGTATCCCTTGTCCTGTCACTGCAGTTCCTAAAACAGTCTCTCTCTGGCTCCTTCAGATACTGAAAAGTTGCTCTGAGGTCTCCACACAACCTTCTCTTCTCCAGGCTGAACAGCCCCAACTCTCTCAGCCTGTCCTCATAGTGGAGATGCTCCAGTCCTCTTCACAGCTTTGTGGCCTCCTCTGGACTTGCTCCAACAGTTCCATGTCCTTCTTA
>NW_008685126.1:2559-2911 GCF_000695815.1 Acanthisitta chloris | reverse complement strand
CTGGGCTGCTAGCACCCACTGCCAGCTATTTTATTAATTTTTTATTTAAAAAAAATCTCCTTCTTCCAACAGATACCTGCAGTATCCTCCTGCTCCTTTGTCATACTGTTCAGCACAGCATCAACCTTTTCTTGCTTTTGCCTTCGATGCTCTAGTAGAAGCTCCCGGGGCTCTGTTCACACAAGTGTGACTGGATAGACATAGTCCCTTCTCTATGAAGTTGTCCCTGTTGGAATATCCACTTTAAGATCCTCTTGCAGGAAACATTTAACCTGAGTTAACCATGGTGAAGCATGATGTCCTCCTGCAGCCCATGGAGAACTATGATGTGGAGTATACTAATGATGGACTA
>NW_008685126.1:1204-2279 GCF_000695815.1 Acanthisitta chloris | reverse complement strand
CACCAGAACAGATGAAGCCTGAAGTCATGGACTAGATAAATTTATTTTGTGGACATTTTGCAGGGGTGGTAATATAGACTAAGGGAATAATATTTGTGTATTACATCAAAGAATGGGAAGAGGGGTGGTGGCTAATGAAGTTCTATTGAATAATGTGGGACCTGAGCATGATGTAAATGGTATGGAATGAGTGGAATGTGCTGGTTTGGGCTGGGCACAGAGTTGATAATGCCAAGATGGTTTTGTTGTTGCTGAGCAGAGCTCACACAGAGTCAAGGCCTTTGCTGCTTTCCGTGCTGCCACACTGGCAAGGAAGTTGGGGATGCATGGGAGATTGGGAGGAGACACAGCTGGGACAGGTGACCCAAACTGACCAAAGGGATATTCCATACCATATGACATCATGCTCAGTATATAAGGTGGGAGGAAGAAGGAGGAAGGGGGGACATCTGGAGTGATGACATTTGTCTTCCCAAGGAACCGTTACGTGTGATGGGCCCTGCTCTCCTGGAGATGGCTAAACACCTCCTGTCTTTGGGAAGCAGTGAATTAATTCCTTGTTTTGCTTTGCTTGTGTGTGCAGCTTTTGCTTTCTCTATTAAACTGTCTTTATCTTAACCCATGAGTTTTTCTAGCTTTTTCCCTTCTGATGCCTGCTGGTGGGGGAGTGAGCAAGCGGCTGCATGATTCTTGGCTGCTGGCTGGGATTAAATCATGACACAACCCCAAACTCCCTCAGCCTGTCTTCCTAAGAGAGGTGTTTCAGGCCTGTGATCATCTTTGTTGCCTCCTCTGGGCCTACTCTAGCAAGTCCATGTCCTTCCTTATGTTGGGGGCCCCAGAGCTGGACACTGTTCTCCAGGTGGGTTCTCACAAGAGTAGAGTAGAGGGGCAGAATGCCCTCCCTTGACCTGCTGTTCAGACTTTTTCTGGTCAAACCCAGGATTCGTTAGGCTTTGTTGGAGCAAGTCCAGAGGAGGCCACAAAGTTGGTAAGAAGACTGGCGCATCTCCCCTAGGAGGAAGTTGGAGCTGTTCAGTCTGGAGAAGACTGTGTGGAGACCTGCCGTGGTTTA
>NW_008685126.1:0-940 GCF_000695815.1 Acanthisitta chloris | reverse complement strand
GGAATATCCCTTTGGCTAGTTCAGCTCACCTGTCCTGGCTATGCTCCCTCCCAGTATCTCTTGTGTGCCTTCTCACTGGCAGAGCATGAGACACAAGAAAGAAAATGTCCTTGATTTAGGATAAACACAACTTAGCAGAACCCAAAATATCAGTGTACTATCAACAGTATTCTCACTCTGAATCCAAACACTGCACTATACTAGCTACTGAGAAAATTAACTCCATCCCAGCTAAAACCAGTACAAGACCTCATAATAACTTTTCATTATCTGAAGGGTCTACAAGGGAGCTGGAGAGGGACTCTTTGCTAGGAACTGCAATGATAGAGCAAGGGGTAATGTGTTCAAATTGAAGGAGGGGAAATTTAAGCTAGATATTAGGAAGAAGTTTTTTCCTATAAGGGTGGCGAGACACTGCAACAGGTTGCTTAGGGACATGGTGGCTGCCCCAACCCTGGCAGTGTTCAAGATGAGGCTGGATGAGGCCTTGAGCAACCTGGTCTAGTGAGGAGGTGTCCCTGCCCATGGCAAGTGGGTGTTGGGAGTAGATGATCTGTAAGGTCCGTTCCAACCCCTAAAATTCTATGACTCATAAATCTATGATTCTATGACTCTCAGAAAACACTTGTATTTTACTGAGTCTTCCCTGAAAGGTTTCAAGTACAGGAAAGTGATGGTATATGAAAATGAAATAGCTCATTCTATCAAATGTACAAAATCCTAGGTTTTAGTCTTACTAAGAAGAGTAACCAAAGTCTTTAGTGTTTGGCTGCAAAGGATAGACATAAAGAGAGGACTAATTAAGATTTAACACTATTTTAAAATGAGAGTATTCTACCTAAGTTGTTAAATGCATCAGCCAAACTGTACTCTAAATCTTCAAGGACTATACTCATACACATGCATGTAAAAATTATGTCTCGGTTTGAGAGACAGGTGT
>NW_008685125.1:21795-68210 GCF_000695815.1 Acanthisitta chloris | reverse complement strand
ACCAGCCTCCTCCACCCCACCGTTTCCATTTCTGCAGACCCAGGGTCAGGGCTGGGCACGTCATTGCTGGGGCGCGTCCGTGTTTTCCCCTTGTTTTGCAGCCAGACAGGTGAGCAAGAGCACCTGCGTTGTGGGAAGAGAGCACAGGAGCTGACCCAGACTGGAGGAGGGCAAGGATTCCACGAGTCATTTGCCATTGAGGGTCCATGAATTTTGTCAGGGTGGGAGGAGTGGACTCCACGGGCACCAGGCTGGCAGCAAGTGACCTCCAACACCCTCCTGGCTCCCCTTACATCTGTGGTGGCAACACCCCAGCCACAACACCCAGCTGCGCTGGCCTCCTGCCGCTCCTGCCCGGCCAGTCGGGTTGGTCTGGATGCACTGCGGAGCCCTGTGGGAGCGGCTGGGGTGAAGCATCACCTCAGAGATGTGCTGGGGCGCAGGGACCTGCTCATGCGTTGGCTGCCATGGGGCTCTGCAGGCCTCGCTGGGCTCCTCAGTCTGCCACGGACCTGCACTGGCTGGAGGGAGGAGAGAAGAGAGCTCGTACTGGTGTTTGAAAAACGCTGTATTAGTAAGCGTTAATTGGTACCTGGAGCCTGCAGAGTCATGGGGACCTGAATCATCCGAGAGGGGATGATGCCCCAGACTGCAGCACATGCAATGAAGTCGTTTTGGCTCCCAGTTGCTGGCGGCCAGCAGGCTATTTTTGGGAAGCATGGCCGTGGGATTTCATGGATCACACGCCCTTCCCAGGGCACGTGCCGGGGCTGGGCCAGCTCTCCGTGCGCCTCTGCGCAGCTCTCCCGTGGCCATATGGCACCTCCGTGCTGCGCCGGCCGCACCACATGGCTGCTGCCACATCAACAATGCCATGGCTTGTCCCGGCACCACATTTGGCAGCCTGAAATGGGCTAATGCTGGGGGGAAGGGCACAAAGCTTCAGCTTGATTTAGTTGTGGCCTGGAGAAGAGTGGAGAAAAAGGCAGAGCCTGGTGTGCTGGGAGCAAAGCAGGACAGCACACCACTGGTGACTGAGCATCCCCAAGAGCAGGATTTCAGCCGGAAGAACAGGGGCTGACCAGAGCAGGGGTGGAGATAGGAACCAGGCTGAGACATAAGGTACATTCAGGCAAGTGAAGGACTCAAAATGTACTTGGCTTCTATTAACTCCACTAACTAGCTGAGGTAAGACACAATTCCTGCTTTACAAGTGCACATGGGCAAACACTCCCATTAAAACATCAGTTAGAAAGTCTCTGGCTTTCTAGCTGTGCAGGGACCGAGCCTGGGGTGCCACTGGTTGCAGCCACTGGAGACCTGGGCACAAGCAGCTGTCCAGCTCAGCATAGCACTTAGGGCACGTCTCTTACTGCCCAGCAGAAGGCTTTCCATGATCTTAGCTTAAAGTACAAGACGTGATTACTCAAAGCACACCAAAGGCAGCAGAGGCAGGCAGCATCAGAGTGCCTAAAAATCAGATGATTTAAAAATCTCAGCACCTCTGCCAGGAGATGAGGATGTGTATGGTCATCTGGAGTCCATACTGTAGATCCTGTGCCTAATGGCAGCATCCTCTGTTATCTAGTGCATTTCTTGGTCCTCCTCATGTACCTGCACAATGCTTCTCTAGGAATTTTTTGGATGCTTCATATGAGTCGGTGCTGATTCAGCCATCAGTAGCAGGTACTGCTTTTCCCAGTGTGACATCCCAGGTTTGAAGTCAGAATAATCATAATTTTGATTCCCTTCCCTTCTAGCTTAGTTTCAGGATAATTCCTCTTTAAAGGTACTTCCACAGAGAAAAGCACTCTGAATTGTAAGTCAGCTTGCTCTGGAAGTGTTTGAGCAGCTCTGCCATGGCTGGCCAGGCTGCAGGATGTCCTGGATGCCCCCAAGAACCTTGGTGGGTCTGGCCCAGCTTTGAGCTGCAGCTACCAGCCCCAGAGCCCCTGTCGGGGGGCAGCTGTGCCCTGGATCCTTTGATGCTCTGCTTCTTCTGACATTTTTACTCTGAGCATCCATCCCTGGCCACTACCAGCAGGGTGCTGAATTGGCCTAGCTGTCCTCATGCATTGCAGCCCCAAATCGTGTCTTCTGTCTGAATCCTTGGAGTCCCTGCATAGCTGGGTCTTTGGGGAACTGTTGGAGGCTGTAGCTGGACACCTCCCATAGGAATGGTCCTTATCCCATGGGGTTTGTACTCAGACACAGGTCAGGGCAAGGCACAGCTCAGCTTTCACCCATTGGTGGTGCCAGGACGTGCAAGAACGCTTGCCTGTCCTGTCTACTCCTGGGATAGGAATGGGTAGGGAGATACCAGCATTTCCAAGGGAATGGTCCAAGAGCAGAAATTCCAAGGGAACTGGCTCAAGAGAAATGGGATTTTTAGGAGACAGAGGCTGTGGGGTACAAAAAAAAGGGTTGGGCAGGAGAAAGCATAGATCAGAGACAACACAGGAGCGATAAGGGAGGAGGTTTTGCAGTATGTCCAGCTCTGCACATCCAGCAGCCATGGTCCAGCACCTTCATCCACTGCAGCCTCCTCAGTACAGCCAGGTAAGGGCATGCTCTCTTTACTTGCCTTTTCTTTTACTTTGCTCAACCTTTGAGCTCACCATCAATTTTTTCTCTGCACGGCGATGGTGGAGCTGCTTCTCAGACAAAAGTAGAGCGACCAAGTGCAGCCCCATGGGCCCAGGGAAATGGGAGATGGGGTGAGATGGGATGAGCCACTGGCACAGCCTCACCACCCACACCATCAGCCCAGGCGCGTGCTTTCCAGGCACATGGCCAAAGCATTGCTCACCACGTGTGAGATCCCTGGACTTTTTATCAGCAGCCTGTGGCTGCAAGCTGCCCTCAGTACAGCGTGGCACAGTGAGGGTGGTGTGGCCCAGGGGTGCAGAGGTCAGGTGCCCGCAGTGCTGTTGCCAAATTCACACTTGTGGAAGTGGGAAAATATCCAGCCCATCCTTTGGCATTGGGACAGATAAGAGGTAAGACTGCTGGAGTGCTTTCATTTTAAAGTGCTCCATAACACAGCAAGGTGTGAGTTTAGGTGCAAAGCTGCCCAGTGATGTGAGTTGCCATGAGGGACTCATGGGTTAGGGAGTAAGCATCCTTTCCCATCTTGTGTGTGTGTGTCATGCCCTTGTTGGGGTTAATGGTGGAAAACAGAGCTACTGTTCTGAGCATGAATGATAAGTCCCCTTTGGTGGGTTATTCTGACCGTGTTCTGGTGATATCACACACAACAGATGTTTCTCCACATCACAGGTGCTATCTGTTCAGTTTGTTCCAGTATAAATCACTCCCTGGATAGACCTGGCAGTGTTTGGAGAGGGTTTGAAAGGGTGGGGCCAGGACAACCCTGGGTTTCGGTCTGCAAAGGCTCCTGGAAACACCTGCTCTCACTCCTCTCAGGCTAATCCCATCGTAATCCTGTCACAAAATTTCACCTGCCTTTAGAATTCTGCTGCTGCCCTTTTGGAAGGACGAACCCATTTTCCAAGCAATAGTAGTGCTGCCTGTCTGCCAAGGGCAGGCAGGGTGATATAGAGATATTAAAAAATTGTTTGCAGGGCTATCACATATCTCTTTTTTTTTTTTTTTTTATGGTCACAGTTGTGGTGGTGAAGGGCTAGGGCTTATCTGGAGCAGCTGTATCCTGGAGGGAGAGCAGATCTCTGATGGATCCTGGGTGACTCCTAAAGCTTGACTTTGCTGTTGGACTTGGGAAGTTTATGAGCTCAGGCCCTGGCCAAGAAGCTGCTGCTGGTGGTTATTCCAGCAGTGTTAGTGGGCACTGTTTGTGCTTGCAGCCCCTTTGGTGTCCATGTGGGATGCCCAGCAGCACTCCAACAACTGCTGTGTGCGGGCTAGGATGTTCCTGCACCACCACCTTCACTAGGATACATTGTGGGTTGCAGCAGGGATTCAGAAAGCCTCCAGCCTTGCTAAGAAGCACAGCTACAAGGAAGAGCATTTTCTTTTTCAGCAATTCTTTTCCGGCTCTGCTAGCTGCCTTTTCACTTCCAAATATCCAGGCACACATTTTTTCATTTGAAACCTGGTTTGCAAAAAAAATAAATAAATCTGTCCTTGGACTTGGCACTCAGTGGTGTCTCAGGCCGTAGGGGCTTGTTTTGCAGGTGAGCTGCATCCCAGGAGGTATGTACTGACATCACTCTTTGTGGTCAGCCAAGTGGCCCCAGCCCAATGGCAAGTGTAGGTATTGTCCAGCTCCTTGCCCAGGCACAATTTAATCAGGGTACAGAAATCTGCCTGCACAGAGCGATGCACAGAGGTCAATGAAATCTTGTATTTCATCTTTCACTAGTCAATAATTAATACACACAGCTCTCCTCAGCACTCACTACAGGCTCTCCTGCTGGGTCCTTGGCTGCCACCTGCTATTGCTGCCTGTTGTCCCTGGTCCCAAGGCGTGACATGGGACTGTGATTTGCAGCAGAGCCACATGTCCTTTTGTGCAGCAGGTAGACGTTTGCAGCCGCGGGTTGTGCCTCCTTAGGGATGCTGTCAGAGCCTGACTCTCACTCGGCCAGACCCGGAGCGGGGGGATGCATCCAGCCCTGTTACAAAGCCATCATTGCTATGACCCTTCACTTCCCCAACTGCTCCCTAAATGAAACAAGAGATCAGAATCAGTTCGAGGTGCCCCAGGAGACGGGGCAGTGTTTTGGGTGCCTGCCCCCGCAGCTCTCTCACGCGAGGAAGCGCCGCGGTTTCGCTGGGTGTCTCCGGCTGCCCACGCTGCAGCGAGGAGGGTGCATCGCCTCTGCGATCTGTCGTTTGATGCTCTTTTTTGGTGTGTGCTAGAAATAACTAGGCTAGAAATAGTGTTGATGTTCCCTCCTGCCTGCTCCTGCCTTGCCCAGCCTACCGCTTATCTCAGATCCATTTATGCTGCCGTTATTTACTGTTTCATCCTTCTAGTGCCTCTAAAGCTGCTACTTCATTTCCTTTGAAATCCCTCCTTGCAAGCTACCTGTGTGGTGCCCCCGATCTCCTTCAGCATTCATTAGGCAACTCTGAGCTATGATCTCTACTCTTACAATAAGCATTTCATTGTTTCCCCCTCCATTCTCCTAATTGCCCTCCCCACTGCATCTTTGCAATTGTAGGTTTTCTGTCTCAGAGGCTGGGAACTGGCACAAGCTCTTCTCAGCCCCTACTATTTCTTTACCCTACATGCTTGACTTTTCTCAGTAGTTGCCACACAGTACTGATATAAAAATAATAAAGAATTTTTCTTGCCCATCCTGAAGGGAAAACACACATATGGTCTGAAATCGCCTTGTGCCAGCAGAAAAATGCACATCTCTTAGTGGGTGGATTCACTGCTGAGTATTCCTGGTGGTTCTAGGTGGCTTTGTAAGGGGTGGATGGGACCTACCGAGATGGGTGGGAGGATGGATGTGGCAAAAGGCCCAAGAGCATGTCCCTGGTGGAAAGGGCCAGGTGGAGGATCTAGTTCTGTGTCTGTTGAACTGAAAACTTTACACCACTCCTAGGAATACACTGATTGATCCTTGAGTCTGGGCTGGGCTGGCAGATCAAGAGAAGGTCATTTAACATTGCTCCAGGCAGGAGGATCTTGTAATATTCTCAGTATGCAATTTTACATTCTCTGGCTTGGGGTTTTTGTGTTAAACATCCAACACATCGGCATCTGACACATTTGCTGGGATTTGTGCTTTCTGGGCCAGGGCTGAGGGGCTGTTAGGACAAGCCCAGCAGGATGCACTGGGGGAAAAGCAGAGAAAGAGGATCCCACACCCCCCAAAGGGATGGTAGTTTGAGCCTCTTCTCACTTTTGAATACCCTGTGTCCCTCCACCCAGCTGGGCTTTTCACTGATTTCACAGCAACCAAACTCCTGCTCCTCCCGAGTTTTGATGTGTTGGTTCAGGACAGCCTTCCCAAGGTGCTGGTGGCTGTGAAACAAGGCATCTCTGGGGCCACGCACAAACTAGACCTGCTCAGGTGCCTCATTTTTCCCTTTCACCCTGCCAAGTCTCATGTCTTGCAGGCTGCCTGCAGAAAATAAAGCCCAGAGGAAAAGAAAGCAGCAGCTCTGTAAGGAGAAGTATCCTGGGAGGTTTCCAGCCATTCCCCCACAGGATGACAGAGCACACAAAAATGATGCCCTGGGGTTTGGAGGGATAGGGACTCAGTTTTGCACTCCCAGGCTGTCCCTTCAGCAATACCTTATTTCTGCTTTGCCAAAGCTTTCAGAGCTTGGACTCATCGTACAAAGAGGAGATCCCAGTGTTTGCACAGTCAAAGTGGTTTCCTTGGATTTTGTGGCTAACTTGGGCTTTGCAGCAGCTGGGGCTGATGTTAAGGTAGAGAAATCCATCAGGGCACAGCTGATACTTGACACCAGCAGTGACAGCAACTAAATATTAGTGAAAAATTACATTTTTTCTTTCAAAGGGATTTCTTTTTATTCCAAGTGAAAGGCTGTATAAAGGTTTTATTTTAAATATTTGTTAAATTTTAGGAAAAATGTTGTGTGCTAAAGAGGTGGGAGCAATGCATCAAGACAAATCCTGAGTCTCACAGCGTAATTGCTGTTGCCTAATGATTTATTATGAGCATCTTCTTCCAACATGGCTCTGTGTGCCTCTGCAGACCACTGGCAGGCAGGTTTTGACCCCAAAAGCTGATGCAGGAGAGTTTCCTGGTGCATCCCAAGAAGAGAAAAAGCACAGCAGTGTTTGGATGCAGTTTTGGTCATCTTTACTTGCCTGACATCCTAATATTCACTGCTACTCCAAGCACCTGGTGTCAAAAGAGGAGGGTGAAACCAGAGGGATCTGCTGGGTTATTTAGTCCAACTATTCTGAGCAGCCACGTCATATAATCTCCTTCACAAATTTCCCAGTCTCCCGGCAGCCCCCACCAGTTAATACCCATTTGTTCATGTGCCAACATTATCTGTGGTTTGAAAGCTATTTTTCCCTACAGCTCTCTCCTCATCTTCCTCTGCCCTTCCCATTGTAACTTAGGAGATGGATTGTGCATCCTGCCAGGTTGATCCTGCCCATTACTCTCCACCTTCACCCCAGCCATGGCTGATTGTTGCACCAGCACCATGGGCAAGTCTTGGCATTCCAGCCTCTGGTTTGCTGCCCACAGCCACACTGCATGGATGGCTTCTGATTCCTTTCCAATCAAGTGAGATTCCCATGTCTTATGCCAGCTGTGTCATAACAAACCACACTGCTGACTCCTTTTGTGCAGGTCCCAGCTCTGTTGAGTAGGGGTAACATCCCTGGCCTCTCTGCTCCCCTTGGCCAGTGTGCTAACCACTTTGCAGCTCATTTACTGATCCTCACCTGCTCTGGCCCCACTGTTGATGACTCTCATGGTGCTGTCAGGTACGTAAAAAAAATTCAACTGTTGCATTGCCTGGTCTAGAAAAACCTCTGGGAGTAAAGGAAAAAATCAGCATGATCTACTCATTGCACTTTTAACCCTGTGCCCTTGCTCTCTGGGCCTGTGACTGTTGTTTACTCCAGGACCCCAGATGCTGTAGGTTACTCCAAAGAGCAAACAGCTTGTGGAGTAAAACCAAATAAAGTGCCCCCAAATCAATGTGAAGGGAAGAAGAGAGTAACTGTGGGTCCCTGATAGGGCTGACCTGACAGAACACCCTTGCTTAAATCAGCAGCTGACTGTGGGCAATGTCTTCTGCAGAAACATACTTGCTCCGTGTTACTGATGTGCTGCCCTGCGACGGATATTCCCCTTCCCCGTCACCCCTTGAGAACCAACCCTTTGTTCAGGGCTCACAAAACTCTCTACAAGCCTGTGAGTGTTGACTCTGAGAAAGCTGGTGACAGAGAGGAGCACAAATTATCTGCTCTACATTTCAGACAGCTGAACTTGGTGGCAGATGACTCTATCCACACAGCCAGTTTAAATCCTTGGCTGCAATGAGATTCCAACGCTGATTTTCTCATCGCCTGCTCCAGCTGCCAGACTGCTTTGCCATGAGCATTGCTTAAAGATGCTATTTGCAAAAGTGCCCCTCTATATCTTCCCAGAAATGCCCTCAGCACCTGCAGGAAGCTGATCCTAAAGATTGTGGTTCAAACCTACCCCTGTTTATTTGTATGCCACTGAGAAGACACTCCAATCCACAGCGAGACAGTCCCATCCCTTAGAGTGGTCACAGCACCTGAGAAGAAAAAATGATTTATTGAAGTGCCCTGGATGGGCAACAGGATTCATGGTCTTCAAAACACTTGGGGTGACTCAGCGCTGGAGGCTGAGGATGGAGGTGTGAACGTGCTGTGGGTCATGGCAGGTGAAGCAGGAAGGGGACAGCAAATCTCACCTGGGGCCAGTGCAGGAGGCTGCTGGTGGGATGGCATTGATACAAGCTCGGTGCCAGGAGCTCAGGCACACGGGCACTGAAGAAGCCATAGAAAACCAGGGTTGATTTGATGGGCAAGCTGGGGCACTAAATCCTACAGGGACATACAGGATGTGGCCACTTGGCACTTCTGCCAGCAAGAACAGCCCTTAGGGCTGCAATGGCTGGAAAGCATTTGGAGAAAGGCTCTGCAGGGAAAAGGCAAAGAGTCCTGTGGCTGCTGGTGAGCTGACCTGGCTCCATACAGGATGGACCTTGCCAGTCACTTGGGCTGAAGTCAAACCAGTGAACACTCACTGGATCCAGGCATCATCCCTGCCAAACCCTGCCAAGCCCTGCCCTGCGCAGGTTTCACCCAGACACGGCAGAGGGTAGAGCAAAGACATAAATAAAAAGGTTAATGTTTTCCACCCGTCTCTCCCAGCTGCCATGCAGATTGCAGCTGTTTCTCCCCAGTCACGCTGGCCGCAATACTCGTTGGGTTGGTATTTAAATGCCTCTCCCTAACGACGCATAAGGCAGGGTGTAATTTGCCGGAGCTGGTCAAACAATACAGATAAACCTGGTTTGCACACAAAGGCAGCGGAGCGGGGAAACTCCGTCTGATTCTGCTCCCCTTCGGAGCTGCTGGCTCCAGACATGGGCGGGATGAGAAGCCACAGACATCTTGGCCTTCGGGATGAGGAAGGAAAATGTCAAATAACAGGAGACACCCGGTTGTGCTGCAGTGAGCTGGGGTGAAGCTGTGAGTGCCCACAACATCACCAGGGCTGGGCTGCTGTGTGCCAACACAGGCACTGCCCACGTGTTGTTACAGCTCAGCACATCCCTTTTCCTGGGTTTTCTTTTCTTCTTCCCGAATTTCAGGTGTCAAGATATTTTAAGACTTCTCTCTCTGCTATTTTTTTAACCTTAGTGGTGGGAGCACATCTCTGAGTGATGGCAACTTCACTCCCTCTTGGGAATCATTGAGCTGGATGTTGAAAAACCTGACAGATTTTTAACTTAGGAGGCAGAAGGGCTGCCATAACACCAATGTTGGCCCTCAGTATTTCTCAGGACCTTATCTTCAGCAGAAGTAGGTAAAAAAGGAACAGAAAAGGGAAAGCTTCATCCCACATCTCACTCTGGGTCTGCAGCACTGTGATGCTCAGAGCATCCCTGCCCTCCCCTGCTCCCCTCACACCCCAGGCTCTGGCCAGCAGAGAGAGATTTCACCCAGATGCTATGAATAAATGAGAAGGAGAGAGTTAAAAATTAGCGTGTGCTTGCAATGCAAGTGCTGAAAAAGCAAAACACACCCTTCCTTGTGCTGGCCCAGGGCACAGACATGTGTTTATGACCTCGTCTAATACAGTCATGTATTAGAAAAAAAGAGAAATGAGCAACCCCTAATATTGATACACAGAGAAGGGCAGTTACACAGATCATGGGTGGATTTATAGCCACCCTTAAATATTTACCCAATATATGCTGTTAGTCAGAGTCGCTGTTACAGGACTGCAAATTGCCAGCAAGCAGTGAGCTTTAAAATGCTCAAAAATGAAGTATCACCATCAAAATTAATTGGGGAATCACCTCATTTTGGACACACCAGTATTTTTTTGACAGTGAGCGTGTGATCCTGCCTGGGCAGCAGTGATTCCTGTGGATCTCCCACTTCATGCTTGGGTTTGCATGAACCTGACTGCTCTGCCTCACCATGCAGAGTGAAAATGTTTTTGGGATGGCACCAGGCTCCTGCATCTCATCCCTAGACTGCTCAGCATCCTCCTCCCATCCCTAACATGCCACACACACGCAGTGAAACCAGCTGCTTCGTCACCAAGTTGCACATTAACGCCCACACCTACAACACGACATAATTTATGAGAAACTGTCAGATAACCCCGTCCTGGTGCCCAGCATCCTGGCACCTGGTGACCAACGTGCGTCTGGGCACAGGCGCCACCACCGCCTCCTGCTCAGGCACAAGCTGGGAGGAAGCAAACAAACAACAAAAAAAGGAGCTGTTTGTTTGAAGGTCTCTGTAACAGGAGGAAATCAAGGGTGCGTCAAAATGGGAAAGCACAAAGACAGCAGGGAAATGGGGTTTATTTATAAACTTTGAGAGGACGGCTGCGAACAATGGGGTGGGCGGTTTATATCCCACCCAGAAATGGAAGAGGAGTTTGGGCCTGTCTGCCCCTGGCACAGCAGGATGGGCTTGCTGGGGAGCCCTGCCCGAGCACTCAGCCTGTGGGATCGGGGGTCTCCAGAACGTGGCTCCACTGCCTGTGCAGAGCTGTCCCCTTGGCAGGCAGACATGGGATGCTTCCTGCCTTCCTCCAAAGCTCCACTGCACCAAAAGCTATGTTGGCAGTGGTAAAGAGCCACACAGTACCCACAGTGCATGTTCCCCCCCGGAGTGGCTGGGAGCTCCCATCAGTGAGCAGGTTTGAGGGTAGGTCCCATTCCTGTGCAGCAGCAGCTCTGAGCATGTTCCAGAGCAGGTGATGCAACACCAAACCTCACTCCTGCTCATCGGCTGTCTGGGAGCTGTTGGTAACTTACTGCACATACTCGTTTCTGATGACTTTTCCCTTGTCTACAAGGAGAATACAGGTGAGCCGTGGCTGGGGGCAAGTTGCACACCAGTGTTGTTTCCCAAGCACTGGGCTGGAGGCAGGAGTGGGCAGAGGTTTGGCAGCATTGCTGGAGCAGCTCTCGTTCTCCCAGCCAAGGGGCCCTTCACCTCTCTGCACATCCTGTGTGATATTGTAAAACAAGCCCAGGAGACGTGGCCAGTCTCTGCCACAGCCTGCTCTCCTGTGCAGCTTAAGCTGTGGTGGGTGGTAAATTGAAGATCACCCCATCGAGCCCCGGTGAATTAATCTGGTGATCATCTCAGACCTGTTTTACCCTTTCCTCCCTAGTCAGAAGGAACATGAGTATCTTTTTCAACCAAACCATTTTTGGAAAGGCAGTTTAAGCTGAGTTGTCCCTCCCTGTCCCTCACGCTGCTGCTCAGCCCTTACACCACAGCCAGAGCAGGCACCAGACCTGAGCCCTCTGCTCTGAGCCCTGGGGACACAAGCTGGCAGTGCTGGTCCAGACCTTGTCGAGGGCTCAAGAGCTCCACTGCCTTGACTTCATGGACAGGAGGGGCACAGTAGGAACCCAGAAAATCTGTTATCCAGGTGTTTAAGGCCATATAGGTAAAGTTAACTGCACAGATAAGAGCCCTGCAGAATGAGCCCCAAGCAAAGACAGTTTGTCACTGCAGCTTCATGTTGCCCAGGGCACTTTCATGCACATAAAAAGTTAAATCTGTGTAACAGAGAAATTATCCTATGGACTCTTGTTGCTTTTAAAAGGCTTTTGGTTTTGTTTTTTTAAATGACAATTGCAAAAACTTTTCTTTTTCCTCAGCAGAGATAGCTGAGGAAAGCAGCAGTCCTGGAAAAGATAAAATGAAAAAGATGTTTTCACTGAGAACTTTAGAAGCTTCAAAGCATACACAGAGGGATCTGCACATATGTGTGTACACCCATCCACCCCCATAACCATACATTCTCATTTTCCCTTGCCATGTTAAATGCACTCTCTTGACAACTGCAGCTGGATGAGTTGGAGTGGCACACAGCTTTAACAAGAGACAGGAAACAGACACTGCACCAACAGGAAAATAATGGGATGAAGGGAGCCATCAGTAACTTGGCATTATCCCTGCTGCCCAGCCAGCACAGCACTGGGCATCACTGTACCTGGCTCTCCAACAGCAGCCAGCCAGAGGGGAGGAGCATCCTTCCCAGCTGCTGGAGCTGGAGCATGGGAATGGCCACCCCAGGCCTTGGCCACAGCACTTTGGTTAACACAGGAGTTAAGAGGTGCTGTCATTCCTGGGGCAATTGTGTTGTCTAATCCTAAAATCAATTCATAACTGCATCTATCAAATTAGAGGCAGCTGCAAAAAATGGCACTGACACACAAGCACTCGTGTTGCTCAAAGAGCCTCTCTGGCTTTGCATAGCCAAAGCTATTTAATCCATATGCTGGGCAAAGGCTGACACTGGGGAATGCTTCCTGCATGCCAGACCTTCCCCTTCTTATGGGAACATGCCCCTTTTAATCTGAATTTTCCAGGTATTAAGACATTTGAGGTCTACAAAGACCTGGGCATTAGGGCAGGCAGAGCTGCCTCTGTGGTTCGTCTGGCAGGGGCAAAGCTCATTGCTGACCCATGGACCTGAAGAATTTGCCCATTCAAAGCCTGGATAAACCCACGTAGGTTCTGGCAGCCTCTGCCTGTCCTTGCCCCAAAGCAGCTCAGAAAGGAGGGCAGTGTGCCCAGCACACCTCCTGCAGCAGCTAAGCTTTGGCTTCAGAGTCCCTATCAGCCAAGAGGTGATGGGAGCTGGGCACAGCAGCTCCTGCTCTGACACTTCTCCAGCCATCCAGCTGCAGCCAGGAGTGCCCAGGGCAGCACCACACATGCTTGCAGGCCAGTGTGGTTGGTGCCCAGGTGGGAATTACCGGGTATATGAGTCTTAGCCATCCTCAACAGCTCTACTGCAGATCTCAAACTTCTGTTTAAAGTTATTTATGGCAAGAACCACTTTTCCTCTCTCAAAGACTGCCAGAGCTGGGATTATCCCATAGGGGTAATTTGCAGACCCTGCTTCAAGCCCCTACTTGAGCATAGAGAGGCTCTCAATGAGGAGCATCAATTCTCTGCCCAGCCAAGTAGGAGAATGCCTGTCATGGCATCCCCTCATTTCATTAGGAACAAGTCAAAACCCTAAAGATGCTCAGGATCACAAGTTCATGTTAAAACACCACAGCATTTCATGATCTTGCCGCAGCAAAGAGCCACCTAATGCACCGACCCATGCAGACAAGACTGTGCAGCCTGTGTCTGACGTGGGCTTGGCACCCTTGGGACTGCATATGGATCCTGCACGGCTTTAAGGCCCTCTGAGGGGTGTCAGGGCTCTGGTGAGGCAGGTGCTTTGTGTGGTGCAGATGGCACTTGTATGGATGCTGAGGGTGCGTGGCACTGTGTTCCCATTCACCCAGACCCCACCTTGGTTCTTTCTCATCACATTGATTTCTCAAGGTAAATGAGTTTTTTCCAAGTGCCCAGTAATCACTGGTATTGACAGCCTTGATTAGATCTGAGCGGGGGCAGGACTAAGTAGGGGCAGCAGTGCTCCTCTGCTTTAGGGACTGCACCCAGGGTGCACTGACTGGGATTAAAGGCTGAATCCTCATCTTGCAAGGGGTTAATGAAATGTGTGTGGCCTGACAAAACCCACCCTGGAAAGGCACTGGCAGCACATGATGACCCTCAGTGAGCTGTGCCATTCTGATGTGAGGTCCAGGCAGGCTGAAGGCCCTGTCCCTCCAGGAAATCCTTTGACCTGCTCACACCAACCCTCCATGGGTTGAAAATAACCTCTCAGATGATACTATTTTCACATAGATAGAAGTGCTGATCCCCTGTGTAAAACACACTGATCTTCCCAGCCAAATTGCTGCCTGTGCAGCATTGACACTGTGTTTACTCCAGCACTCGTGTGGGTTAAATTGAAGGAAGAGGCTGAAAGCAAAAGTAAAGTGTTTCAAACCTAAAATGCACAATGTAAGAAAATCATCATAGAATCATAGAATCATCAAGGTTGGAGGAGACCTCTAAGATCATTGAGTCCAACCATTAACCTGCCACTCTGCTGCAACCCCTAAATCATATCCTCCAGCATCAGATCCAGTCACCTCTTCAACACTTTGAGATAGTGATTCCACCACCTCCCTGGGCAACCTATTCCAGTGCCTGGCTTCCCTAACAGTGAAAATTTTTTTCCTAACATCTAACATGAATCTCCCCTGTCTCAGCTTATGACCATTCTCTCTAGTCCTCTCACTGCAGGCATGGCAGGAGAGACCATCCCCCACCTCTCTACAACTCCCTGCAGGTAGTTGCAGAGAGCCATGAGGTCCTCCCTGAGCCTCTTCTCAAGGCTAAACACACCCAGCTTCCTCAGCTGTTCCTCATACAACATGTATTCTAGACCCTTTATGAGCCTTGTTACCGTTTGCTTGTCTTGCTCCACTGCCTCAATGTCTTTTTTTAAGTGAGGGGCCCAAAACTGAACACAGTACTCGAGGTGTGGCCTCACCAATGCCAAGTACAGAAGGATGATCACTTCCCTAGTCCTGCTGGCCACACCTTTCTTGATACCTGTCCACCTGTGCACACTGCTGGCTCATATTGAGCTGCTATTCACCAGCACTCCCAAGTCCCTATCTGATGAACAACACTCGAGCCACTCCTCCCCCAGCCTGTAGCACTGCATGGGGTTGTTGTGTCCCAAGTGCAGAAGCAGCACTTGGTCTTATTGAACCTCATGCAGTTGTCCTCAGCCCATTGATCAGGTCAGTCCAGGTCTCTCTGTAGAGCTTTCCTACCCTCAGGCAGATTGACACTCCCACCCAGCTTAATGTTGTCTGCAAATTTACTGAGGGTGCACTCAATCCCCATGTCCAGATCATCAATAAAGATGGTAAATAGGTCTGACCCCAATACTGAGCTCTCAGGAACACCACTAGTGACCAGCCCCAATTGGATTTAGCTCCATTAACCATAACTCTCTGGGCTCAACCATCCACCCCCTGTTTGCTCAAAGCTCATATGAAGGGACAGGACCCTGCTATTTCATGAAATATCTGTCAGAGGCTCAGTGGCCCCAGTGAGCAGCTGGTACCTCAGGCATCCTGCTGCTGGCAGGATGCAACAGGTAACACTGGCATGGTGCCTTCATCCTCACCCTGGGAAGGTATTTGGGGCATCTCTAGTACCATAAAGCAACTGGAAAGGCAGAAATTATCCAAATGCAGTAAGTCAGCCCAAAATGTCTGGTTATAAGAAAATCACTCCAATACCCAAATGTTCTCTCATTAGACAGACCATGGCAGAGCAAATTGTGCCCAACATGCCTCTTCCAGGTCATTTGTGAAGTTGGCCCCATTAAATAAATCCAGGAAGAACCAGCTGCTCCAGCTGAAGGTGAATGATCACATGTAGGTGACATGCCAGCCAGGAGATCAGTGCTTAAATGGATGTGGTTACTTATTAGATGTAAACACTGTTGAATAAATCTAAATAAACTCTAATTATTTATACAGCATATTCTTAATGTTGGTTGAATATTGCCAGCTTTAAAATAAAACTCAAGTCAAGCAGGGTAAATGTTTTAATGCCTCTGTAGATATAATTAGCATGTGCAATATGTATATACAAATATACATAATATATGTAATTATAGGTATTGGTGTTTGAGAGAGCTGTCTAGCCAGATGGAAAGAATAAGTACTGAAAACACTGTGCCACTGCCTGCTAGAGAGGGTAGGGTGCTTAAACTCACTGGAAAAAGAAACTGGTATTTGGGGGAAAGGAGTATTGCCTCATATTCCACTTCTGCTGAGAGGATTTGACAGCCAACTTCTCTGCCTGGTCCATCCACCTGAAGAAGAATTGGAGCTGGAAGTATCTGACATCCAAGGGCAAAGCACTGTGTATAAACTGCAGCTGCTGCAGTGTGTTCAGAGTTTTTTTGTAGGTTTGTTTTTTGCACCCAGCAAAGGTGCAGCTCAGGAGTTGAAGTGGCTTTGGTCCTCTGGAGCACATCTGAGGCCCCAGTACAGCACCTGCCTGAGTACATGTCAGCACTGCAACACCCAGGTGATAGAGTCCTGGCTGTGTTTGTCCTCCCCACTCTGCTAGGCTTGTCCCACACATCCTCTGCACAGGTCACTGAGACCACAGACCCCAGAGCCACCTTTGGATAAGCTGTGCTGAGAGAGGCTCCCCTGCTGCTGCTGCCTTCCCTTCTCCATCCCAAACACCTGGCAGGGGGTGGACAAGAAGCAGCAAGGTAAACATCCTCCATTCATTACCCATCTGGGCTTCAGGCACTAGGTTGTGCATGGTAAGAACTAATCCTTGTGCCTGGTCTTGCTGGCAAGAAGGTACCATGCAATCACTTGGCACATGACATATCAAGTGCTTAAATTTTCCATTTTCTCAAGGCACTGGCTACAGTTTCTCTTCACTCAGGTTTGATGTTTGGCCTTTGGTGTCCAAGGGAGAGGAGTTTCATGCCAAAGGAGCCTGCAGGCAGACAGAGAGGCATGGTGATGGCCATGGAGGCAATGGAACAGCATCCAGGCAAGTCCATCCCACTGCCTCAGGTTAGAGCTAGATATTTTTATAAAAAGTATTTCAAAAGCAAGGTACCTTCTCAGGCAGGTACAGCTTGGGACTGAGTGTACACAGTTTAATGAAGTTTTGAAAGTTTGCAGACCCCCTGTTATTCAGCTGTTATGACAGAGGGAAAAGGAATGAGGTGATGTCCCACCAGCTGTTTTACCTCACTGTGTAGCCATCAGTGCAGGGACTCGAAGTGTCCCCAAGCCTTATTGCCATCGTGCCTAGCACCAGCTTGTGAGACATGCTGAGGCAGGTCTCCATGCTGCCTGCCATCAACACTCAGAGACTCTTAACATGGCATGCTTATTAAGGGTCAATTAGCTGCTCTCAGCACCTTGGATACAGAAAATCAGCCATCTGCAGCAACCTTCCCTTTCCCATCCCCACGGAGGAGGGGGTGAAGAAGAGGGAAAAGGCTGGGCTGCCAGGATGTTCACAGGGACACTCAGTCCCTGCAAAGTCCTCAAGCACAACAGTTGGTAGACATGCTGATGTTGGGGGCTGATTTTTCCCTTGCAGCTCAGGGGTTATTTATCTCTCAAGCCAAGGGCTGAACAAGCAACTTGCTCTTCTGCAAATGTGCTCAGCCCTTTGAGAACAGCCAGGGCATGAAGTCAAGCAACTCATTTTAGGTGGTGTTTGAACTTTCCATACCTTTGGGAGGAGAGGGATGAGTGCTGTGCCTGGTGAGGAGGCCAGAGAGCAGCCAGCAGCTGACACACCAAAGGTCAAATCCAGCACAGGCTGGCAATGTGTACCGGGGCTGGGAGTACCCAGCACCATGCCCAGGATCATGTCACCACCCCAGGGAGTTTCAATTATACCTCACAGAGTTTAACTGCTCACTGCCCTGCTAAGCCAGGGCACAAGTTTTGTTTTTACAAATAACACTTGCAAATTAAAAATTTGCAAAAGCTACAGCAGCATCCAGAGACACATAGTTGTACTGAGCTACCCTGCAAATGCAAAAGGAAATGTGCCTGGAATTCATGACACTGAAATAGGCAAGACACAAAGGTACAGAATCTTTTGGAACCTGGGATCTTTTAGATACTGGGTATCTCCCCCTGAAGAGACAGGGAGCCCTGGGAACAGCCTTCAGAGGCTCCAGCCATGGGAAGTGAGGGGCTGGGCAGCTCTGGCACAGCTGGGATGAAACCTCTCACATTAGTCTATCCCCACATCTCTCCAGCACCTGGCCTGGGATTGACATGAAGCATTCCTTCCAAGTGTGAGAAGACAAGGTGACAAAGTCAGTAGGAGATGTCCCTTCCCCACAGAGTGATGACAGCAGTGTGCCAGCTACAGCAAATATTTCCAGGCAAGGAGCTACGCCTGGCACAGGCAGCTGGGGGTGACAAGTCCACTTTCTCCAGTCCCAAAGCTCTGCACAAAAAAAGCTCCCACAGGAGTTCAGCAAATATTGCTCAGCACAGAACACACCCATTTCTGGGGTGAAATTTAAATGCAGGAGTAGGTTGGAGCTCCTGAAAACTGACACTGAAGGAAGAGCTTCACCTCCCAGTGAAGCCAGAGCTCAGCCCAGCCCACAGCTCTGTGGTAGAAACACCTCAGCTCCAGCAAGCTGGCAGAAGATGTCCAGGATTGAGCCCTGAACTGCAACACGAGTGTTTGAACCATACACACCTCCTCATGTCCCCACTCCCACACAGAAACTCCAGCAGCATCTTCATGAGGAAAAAACGAGACAGTCAGTCTGAAGAGACACTTGCTGGGGAATGCAGCAGCCCTGCACAACTGTGGTGGGAAGCTTTTATGTACACACCAGCAGCCAGTTCAGCCCCTAATTGACTCTTTTCCCCCTTTTGCACTCTCATACAGCTGTGAAGGACAAGGTGTTTTTCACTTTGCTTCTTTGGCAGGAGAAGGCAGGAGCGACAAAAAAGGAGAAACCAAACAGCAGAGAGCAGCCTGGCCCCCCATGCTGGGAGGGTTGTGCAGCAGGATTTGACCCATGTTTCCATTGCTCTGGACTGCAGGATGCTGTCAGAGCTGACACAGGTCTCCTGGAGCCCAGGCAGGCTGGCAGGGCTGGCAGAGCAACGTGGGCAGCAGACCTCAGCCCCACGTTTGCTGGCTGCCAGACTGTTCTCTCTCTCTCTCCATTTATCTAACCTTAAAATAAAACAAGTCAGGAGCTGCTGACAGCAAAGGGACACACGTGGTGAGGAGTGGAGCTGCCTTCAGCCAGCACTGAGCAGCAGCTACTGAGGCTCCTTTGGGCACATGCAGGGCTCAGACACACTCCAGAGTGGCCAAACAGCTGCAATGCCAAGAGGGGCATGGGCACTGCTCATCCAGGCTGGACCACCGGAGTGATCGTCCCTGCACTGACAGGAGCTTTGGCAGGAGAGGGAGGAGCAGAGTCACACACAGGGGCAAACACGGTGCCTGTGCCTGCTGACACTGGCAAATATCACCACCCCTGCGTTGTGCTTCTTCACAAGATGTGACAGTGACCCCATGTACTTACCCTGCTGTGTGGCCAGACCCAGTATCAAATGCAACCTGGTGCTCTGCCAGAATAATGTTTTCCCTGTTCAGCCCACAGCACTGGGTCTGTGGCATAGCATGGCTTGATTTAAAGATACAGCTGAGGTCCTGCATGATATGGATGCACTAATGTCACACCTAAGTATAAGATCCTAGAGGGAAACACATCTGCATCTGTTGCATGTGAGGTCAAGCTTATGGTTTTCTCTCCCTGAGTTTGATTCAGTGCAAACACTGACCAGGGATAGGAAGGAGAAACTAGAAAAGTCAGGCAAGACAGGCTGAAAAGGAAGTTCTACTAAACACATGCTCCAGATGCTTTCAGTCGCTATTTTTCCTTTATAGGCTTCACAAACAGGCAGATCCCAAGTAAGAAACACTGATGACACCTTCCACTTTAAAACCAAAATGAAATGTGTCTCTTTCTCTCTTGGAGACAATTCAGATCATCTGTCCCTTTGACCACGGTGTAGGAGAGATATAATAGAATACAATAATATATCCATATTATATATCTGTTACACAGATAAAATATAACATATCTATCTCCATCTTCCCCCTTTTCTCCCCTTTTCTCTGATTTTCCATGCATAACAGTTAACAGCACCAACAGCTAAGTCTTTCCCTTTCCTTCGACTAATACAAAAGAATAACTGTAACAAATCAGAACAAAGGTCTGACTTACCCAATATTCCATTTCCCACAAAGATGAAGGGAAGACACTTGGAGAAAGGCAAGAAATACAGTGATGCTTCCTGAGCCCTTACCCTCAGCCTCCTGCTCTGTGCAGTTCAGGGACTGAGACAGAGGGCCAAACATGTCTTTGGCAGAATTTATCCACTGAAGAGCAAGAAGGCACAAACAGGCTGGCAGTGGCCAAGCACACCATTCCCTTTTAGCGGGATAGGGAAATTGATTACAAACCACCAAAACTGGTGATTTAACTTCCAAAGCAGCAGGTTTTTTCAATAGTTCCTTAATTGTAGATCCTCCCAGAGACACAGCTGCTATAACTTCTGGTTCTCTGCTCATGAACCCAGAGCTCACCTGAGGGGGGAGAGCAGCAAGGCTCTGCCCCAGCCCAAAGATGAGCAAGGCTCTGTCCCAGCCTCAAGACACCTGAAGCTCTGCTGCTTCACAGTCAGTCTTCATCCCTTCACACCTCCCACTGGGGGCTCCTGTCACTTTTGCTCCCACCATCCAGAAACGCTGAGAGCTCTCTGGCCTGTGGGTAAGGTTACTAGAGAGAAAATATTGAACATAAGGATATTTTTCTGCTCAGTGGAGAGAGTTTATAAGTGCAAAAAAACTTGACCAACATTCTTAGCTAGCTGTGAAAGTGCAAGAGGATGGAGAGGAGTGGAGGAGTGTTGCCTCCTGGACAAAGTCTGCTCCATTGCTGCATTTCGAACTGAACCAATATAGAAATGAGTCCGAGAGCCAGATGTCTGCTTTCATCTCGCTGTGCTGGAACTGGAATAAAGCTCCAAAAAACCTCCACCAAAATACCTTCTTTAAAGCGCTTTGTTAGTGGCTTTGCGACTGCAGGGAACGAGGGCAGCAAACGTGAAGGTCTGATGCCACCTAAAGGCTGCTTGAATTGTCACCTCTCAGAGGCTGCGTTTGGCTTTGGGACTCTCAACCACAATTTCAGAGTGTGAACTCTTGTTCGCTCTCCAGTTCTCATCGTCAGGCTTTGTTGTGTTTGCTTACAATTTGATCCAACTTGACTGAAACTGTCCGTGCTGTGTGCTACTCTAAGAGAAAACCACCCCGGGTGTGTTTGCATGGACTGCTGGCATGCATGAAAAGTACAGATAGTGTACTCAAACACTTCCAAAGAATAAGGCTGTAGAAAAATACAAGTTTCTTTTTATTACATTCTGTCAATCTTTTCTCTTAGAAACATAAATTACTGCTGGCTTTGAAACTGAGATTAGAAACTGTGGCCAAGAGCTCAGCAACCTTTATATTGGGGGTGGACTTTCTGTTATCCCTCTAACACTCTGTGCAAGTTTGGCCAAACTACAAGTCTCTAAGCAGAGGAGTTACTAGAAGCTGTGCCACAGCCAACATGCCAGATGTGCCCATCACCACCAAACACCCTCCTGGCCTTTCCCACTGCACCATCAGAGCCATGTCCACAGCAATGTCCACAGTCAGGCTGGCCACACTCCAGCTGCCTGCATGCACAGCCCCAGGCAGCTTCTAATTAGTGCTTTGCAATGAGTCCTCCACTGCATTTAACATGCTGGACCTCTGAAAGAACAAACACCAACCCCCTGGGTGAGGGGATACATTTCCCTGCCAGTTTGCAGGAAGGGAGAGGAGGAACATCAGTGCTCATGTCAGAAGTTTCCATCAGACCCACATGTCCAGCGTGGGACACTATGGTCCTTCCTCCCTGTCCTTGGCTACTTTGCAGTACATCCTGTTTGAGAAATTTCCACAGGCTGAAATAGTGAAGACTCAACAGTTTCGCAAAATGGACATCCTAAAAATACAAAATCCTCAGCTACTGGGCACAAGGGAGAACAGCAATTTATGCTCCATGCTTAACAGTGTACAGTGACTCAACTGGCAAGGCAGGAAGATACTGGTCAAAAAGGTCTATTACAGCCCTGGCCATGACATTCTGTCTCCTTGTGGTGTCTAAAGCCTGATAGCTCATTCTGCAAATTTTGAAAAATCTGGTTTGCTGTGTAACACTCCTTTCCAGAACAGGTGAGACTCTGTAAAAGATGATAGCAGGCAATTGCCCAGATCACAGTACAGATTTTAGTATGGCCATACACACACAAAAGTGGGGAGAGACATGCACAGCTTTATAAATCCTTTTCCTTTTAAAAGTCCTTGGGTGGTACCTTGCCTGTAATTCCCTATAGCAAACACTGCTTCTCTGTCTTGCTCTCTCTGGGGTTAAGCAGCCTAATGACAACTATTTCCTATGATCCATTCATAGGAAATGATCCATTTTGAAGCTCATCTTTCCAAGGGCTCCTACTTCCCAAGACTTAAGCCTTAATGTGTCATGCCTGTTATGAATATCTACTTTATTTCCATGCTTTGTCTTGCAGAATCTCAGATCCTTCTTGTAATGCTGAGAGAGAGTAAGACTTAAGTGATAATGAAAGGTCTGACGTGGTCTGTAGACTCTTGGGAATAGTTTGGACACTTGGCCTCACAGTGTACTCTCCTCCATGCTGATACAGTGTCTACTTTCATGTCAGTGCAGCACTAAGTAGACTGTAGATGCTCCTGGAGACAAATGAGAGTCAGAAAATTACTTAAATCTTGCTTAACATTTATTTAAAATGCTGAACCAAAATTATCCTCCCCCATAGGGACTGAGTTCATGAAACTGTCAGCAGACTCGGAGGGTTAGATTTTGACTCTCTTGTAAACAGAAACAAAAGGCTGATTTGTGGAAGGACAAGGAAAATAAACATTTGTGAAGTCCTTAAAGACATTTCACAGAGTTGATACAGCTATAAAAACATAACACTGCAACTTCTGCAGCCTCAGAGGCTCCGACGTATACCATATGCTGGCAGGGCATGACACAGATGTCTTCAAACAACTTTGCATTAAGAGCCTTCCCTACAGGAAAACTTTGTTTTCATTAATGAAATGAAAAAAAATAGAGAGAGGAAAAAAAAAAGGTGATTTTTGCAAGCTGTTTCCCTGCTCTGTGCTTACACAGCACTTACCCCAGCCCAGGCCCATGCCTTGGCCCATGCTGCTGGAGAGCAGGAGACAGAGCAGGATTGCCCTGGGGAGAAACACCTGCAGCACAGAGTCACACATGGCTCCAAACGACTGCCTAGCACTGCTGTGTTTTTTTACCATGGGCCTGTCCTCTTTCATCTCAGGATCTGTGACAGAGAGAACAAGTGTTCAACAACAAGATCAGGTTATTTCCTTGCATAGCTTTCGGGATAAGCACAAGCAAGAGGCAACATAATCAAAGCATCTTCTCTACGAGGGGGAGGTGCAAGAGCACTGGGTCAACAAAAGGCCTCTCTGTGAAATCCATCTATTTAAAATACTGTTTATTTGTGATTTAACATTAATTAGCATTACATCTATGAGCAATTTCAGATAACATTTATATATTTTCCACAGGACACAAGAGTTGGCTGGCTCATTCTTTATGCCAAAGCAAGTAAATAGAGGCATTAGCAAAAGGTGCAAATAGTTCACGGTTGCATTTTAAAAAATATTTATGCACATTGCATTCATTTAGATATATTTTTTAAAAAGTTATGAAAAGCATAGTTCACAGGTTACTGTTTCTACATATGTTGTAATACAACACAAATAATGTAGAACATAAAAAACAAAGTAAGCAACTGAAAGTTTCCACTATGATTAAAAACACTGATTCCAGTATTTAGTGATAGCTAGAAAATTGTTTCCAGGATCCATTCCAACATTGCATTATCACACTTACACACTCAAAGCTAACCAGCCCCTGAACATGCTATAATCAACATTTTTGATGTTGTAATACAACACAAATAATGTAGAACATAAAAAACAAAGTAAGCAACTGAAAGTTTCCACTATGATTAAAAACACTGATTCCAGTATTTAGTGATAGCTAGAAAATTGTTTCCAGGATCCATTCCAACATTGCATTATCACACTTACACACTCAAAGCTAACCAGCCCCTGAACATGCTATAATCAACATTTTTGCATGCCAAATAACCCCCTCCCCAGCCATATTGAACAATTATATATGGTATAATATTTCACCCGGCAGCTTGGGAATCACATGGATCTTAAAAGTGTACTTCCTATCCTGATGACTGATTTACAGACATTTGACACAGCGAAGAAACCCCTATGTTAATTTCTATGTTTAGTTTGTATTTACAATACAGTAAAAGTACTAAAATGACAATACAAGTAAAAATGAGTAAGTGGCAGTGCCACCCTTACCCATGGCACTAGGCTCTGATTTGCTCTGGGTTCATCCAAAGGACAACACAGACTCATGAGACCTTTTTACAATCCGAATAAAACTGAAGAAAAAAAAACCTAAAAGTGTTGCACTCTGCATGAATCCATACAAATTATTTAAAACATCTAATATGGAAATGTCACTCTGCTGATTTAATAAAAATATCCTGCAATCCATATCATATATTTAAAAAAAATAATCACCGAACTTTGACTTTCTTTGTCTCCTGCTATTTTCTTACTATTTCACTTTCCCTTTTAACAGTTTTGTTTCCTTCATTTGGTTATGGTAAAAGATTATTTTTCTTCATTCATTAGCATTACCATGAGAGAAAAAAAGGAACAACCCATGAGTAATTTTTCAACATGAATCCAGTTCAATTTTCTATGCTTTTATCCTTTGATTTCTAAGTCCCTGGAGCTCTGAATTATATTTAAGTATACTCTAACCCAAGCATTCTTAAATACACTCTAACTAGCAAATGCTTGGTTCACATGCTTAAAATACCTTTATACTGAATGGTATACAAACATTTGAACATATAAAATCTTCTTTTTGTTTTGCCAGTTAAACTAAATTATCAATGTTAAGTGTATAAAATCCCCCTTCTTGAAAAATAAGGGTTTCCCCCGCCCCAACTGATAGAATAAAAAAGAAGTCTTCAAAAATTATATTTCACTAAAATGAAATATTTGGCAAAAAAGTTATTGAAGAATGGAATTCTTTAGACATTTTGTATAATTCCAAATAAACTTTCTCTTACACAGTTTTCCCCCTAATATTATGTGCCAGTGTATAGTATTTCTCTATGAGCTAATCTTACAAAAGATTCCAAGGTGTGCTGTTAATAGGTACCCACTCAAACAGGGGCACGGAAACAGAAAAGATGTGGTCAAAAATCACAATACAAAAATGTATGGTCTGGTTTCCAAATGACACAGCAGTTTTAAAAAGTCATATGAACACTCAATAGTAACTTTAATAGAGACTTGAACTGTACTGAGAATTTTAAGGTCTGCAAAATACTCCAAGCAGAACTCGCTGCTGCATACTGTGATGGGACTTGACCTTGCTATGATGGCAACTGAGCACCTGTCAGTGTAATTCTACATGAAACTAATCAAAGTTTCCAACCCTCATAGCAACTTTGGACACAGTTAAGTGAGAGATGAATTAATTTTCAATTAACACGAAAAGTGTTGGTTTTTTGTTTGGCTCTTTGTTTGGGTTTTTTTAAAGCAAAACCTCTTCCAGTTTCTTTTTGCTTAGGTTAAAAGTCCAGTTACTGCACACCCCTAACACTACGCTGTTAATGGTCAACTGAAACGTCTAAAATGTGCAATGTCTCCTCACAACAGAACTGCACTTACACTTCTACTTTCTCCTTCTTTTTGCTCTTTTTGAGGAAAGATGGGGTGCGGAATTTCTTCTTCTTCTTTGATGGGGATTTGGAAGGTGACCCTTCAGGGGACAGAGCCTCTTCAATCTTTTCAGAGCTTTTAATGGTAATCTCTACACTCTCCACAGTACTTGTGGTTAACTGACTGACCCTCTGGGTGAGATCTTCTTCCACGTCGTGTGCATCGTCCTTGCCATTCACCACCACCACTGGCATCTCCACAGATATTAGGTTGGCATTCTGGGTATAGAAATCCTCGTGATTTTCTGAAAGAACCAATATTTTTCAATTATTTCTGTACCCTGTCATGCAAACAAACCCAGTATTGAAACAAAGTCTGTGAGTCTGGACTGTGATCCAAAGAATGAAACCCCAAAGTGCTTAGATGTGTTGTTTTTCTCCTTTATCCACACTCTTAGTAGTTGTGAACAGAAAAAACTGTGAAAATGTCATTAATGGAACACAGGCTGAAAAATCTAATGTGATCTCTGCCAGGTGCAGACACAGCCCCAGCTGTGTCAGTGTGTACAAATACAGTCTGCACAGCACACATAGACACAGTCTCCAGCACACTCAATTATGCTTTACTGCAAGAGACCAATTCATGGTAGCGCAGCCAGTCCATGTGGAAGAACCTGGAGAACTTGCCTTTCAAATTGCCTACTTAGACTTTGCAGGAAGTGTTAGGCAAAAAAACCTAATCTTAACATTTTAGGTAAAATAAGAATATAATAGCTATGCTCTCCACCTGATTAACAGGTAAGTTTCAGCATGCCCTGGGTTGCTTTCTGTTTGTGAGAATTGTGCATTAGGTAAAATTGGTAAAAACAGTTTTCTGGACAGAGTCCCACCCAGGCTTTGTAAAGAGTCGACTTAGTGGCACAGTCGACTTCACACAAGTGTAAGAAAGCAGCAGAAGAGTGGAAGACTCAGGTCATTGGAGCCGTTGGCGTGTACAGAAATTGCATGGAATACCTTCTAATTTTTCTGGGACATTTTGCGGGGATTGAGTTTGTGACTGAATTTGTGACACAGATGAACCGTCATCTGAGAATAATTCCTGTTCAGCATCTGCAGGACAAGATTTGAGTTAGTAGCCATGCAAAAGTGAAAATCAAGCAAGAATGTCAGTGGCAGTGCTACACGAGTTACAGCTCTGCTATAGCTTTGCGTTGCTCATGCTGACAACACCAAGGAGTTACAACACACGATTTAACTCTACAGAATTAGAGATTTACAGGTTCTATCAGCTAAAAATCATTATATATTAGTTGTTTAATAGGAAGCATTAAAAAGAGTGGCAGTGTTGCATTCCAAGTAGGATGCCCCATGGTTTTATCTAGCCAGAAGTCACAGCCTGCTGTTACAGTGAGCTGTTCCACCATGTCGTGAATGTGACACAGAGCAAAATTGTCTTATTACAGTGTTAGTGAAGAAGAATTTACAGTAAATGTTATTGTCTAGTAGTATTGGAAGAAGATGCAAAAAGTGAAAGGAGATCAGTCTTGCACATTGGGAGAATAGACAAAAAAAGAAGCCAAGACCAAACACCTCCGTAAACTTTTGCTCAGTTGGGCACAGACTTGAGCAACTTGATCTAACTTTAATATCGACTCTGAGGAGGAGGTTGGACTAAGATGACCTTTGTGGTCTCTCCCACCTTAAGTTATTCTATGATTCTGACAAACCCCATTTCTGTGCAAACCTTTCATTGCTTTAATTTTAGCACTAAGTAAAAGAACAACCAACACTTAACAAAAGAATTCTACTGTCTCAAGAAATTATTAGTTCTGAAATAGTTGCCAATAGAATATCCTAATAATTTCTATGTGCACAATTTTTACAGTAGATATTTTCAAACCATTACTAAAATGCAAATCCCAACAATTTAAACCACACCACTGACCTTCCAACCCTAGCTGCTTGCGCTCAATTGTTTTCTTGTAATCTTCCAGTTCCTTCTCAGTGAGATGACTGAACGGGTTGGGTGGTGCTGGTGGCATGTGCTCATCATCAAACTGCATTGGCTGGGAAAGAAAACCACAAAATTTAACAGTTAAAAAAAAAAGAAAGCAGCAGCAAGCAAGACCTACAAGGCTAATGTTTCTTTTTTTCCCCAAAGTTCAGTGACACCAGATTGGCAGGGAATACAGAATTAAAACACCATCCAGACAAAAATTACCCCATCCATTAGGCATTGCCATAGTACTGACTACTGAGCTGTAAGTCACTGTCCTTGTGCAGCAGTGCAACCATTAGTTGGTGGTTTTTTTGTTTGGTTGTTGGGGTTTATTTTTTTAATTGAGGTGCGACAGTGCCAGAGCAGAGACCTGCCTCAACAGCTTACACTTCAGGGACTCTTCAGAGTGAAGTGAAAGTCCTTTCACAGAGTTTAGCCTGGTAGGGATTAAAAAATAAGGTTTTCCATATTTTCTACAAATGCCTCGAGTTCTAGGATTCTTTTGTGTAGGAAAGAAGCTGTGCTCATGCTTCTGTTTAGGAATCTAACTGGAAGATCTCTGAGAAGAACCTTACAATGACAAAAATTTAAATTATTCTCATGTTGAAAGAAAACTCATTTGCAAAATATCCTTGTTGCCTGAAATAAATAAGCAAACTCAGTGTTACCTCAAAAGAATATCTGAAACTGAGATGAGAAAGTAAGATGTACTAACTGATGGATAGTTGGAAACTCTTAGGTGTGCAGAATTCCAATTACAATTCATCACCGTTTGTTGGATATCATTAGGGATATCTGCACTGTTTGGAAATTGGTATATTCTATTCAAGGAAAGATTAGTGTGGACAGGTAAGAGACTGCAAACCCTCCTCCTGTTCCTAATGACAGCTGTCTTCTACATGGTCACATCCCATTTTTTAAACTCAGGTATTTCTGGGCCTCAATCACTACCCTTAGCATCAGTTCCACAAGACAAATGAAGATTACTTTCAGCCCCCTGCATTGCAAGGGTCATCCTCTTTCACTTAAATGGTCTTAGGCAAGGGTCCTACTCCATTAATACTAGCAGAGGCAAACTAACATTTTAAACCTCTAAAATTAAACATGGGTAAGGTGTTTGACACCTCTAAAACTGGCATTAAAATAATCAGTTCTAACAAAGCATTTAGAAAGAAAATGGCCCAAAGTTTGATATTTGAAAGACAGGCAGACAAATAACCCAAAGAGCTGTAAATTAGCTAATGATATACTCACTGAACTTGGCTTTTTATCCACAACAATCCCTGCGAGCAGCTGGGACTGTGGTCCTGCTGTCTTCAGGTCGTATCGGTTCTGCTCCCTTATCTACACAGAGAAAATAAACCAGATGTAAACCAGGTAGTTCTCTTTAACAAATCCTATGCCCATCAGCTTTGCAAAGCCACTAACAGAGGTGGCAATGAATGGCTGGAGGATCAAGATGTGTGCTGCTGCACCTAAAAATTAAGAACCCTTCTTCCACCTCTGAATACACAGCATATGTTGTTTAGCTCTTCCAGTGCTCCTGAATACCCACCCTAGTCCCAGTTCCTGCACTTCATGTAAGCCAACATTTAGAACTAAGCTCCAAGCTCTGAACCTGTCCTCTCAGTCTCATAAATGACACATGTTCAGCTATTGGAGAGAACTCTGTGGTCATAAAGGTTGGTAAAGTTTTTCCTTCTGTGAATAGCTCATTATTTTCCCTAAACTAACAGCCCTAGCTTGAAATTGCCAGTGCTCAAGTGATTGAGAGATCAGATACAAATATAAATACCAATACAGATCAAATAAAAAAAATTCTGCAGCAAAAATTAGGAATAAGCTACCTATGAGTGAGTGACCTACATGAATTTAAAAATCATTGTCTGGGACATGTTTCATTAATCTCTACATGATTAGAAGGTGCCTTTCCAGTTCTGAGGAAGGGAGTTGCTCCTTCTAACTCCCTTTCAGTCCCCAAGGATACTGATATAGTGCTTTCCAAGAAAGAAAAAAATATGTAACCAAATGAAAAGTGCCCTGAATCTCTGTTAATGTAGTTATGCTGAGGGTGGAGTATTTGTCAGTCTGATAGTCAGTTCTTATGTGCTGGAAGGGAAAAGCAGGAAGATATTTCTGTTTACAGATGGGTCCAACAATAATCTCTCATTTTCTTTTTTTACTGCCATTAGGAAGCAAACTGGACCATAGAAGCTTCAGCTTAATAAGCACTAGGCAAATTAATACAGAGCAAGATTAGAGGCCGAGATTGAATCATGCTGCAGATGACGCACAGAGGTTCGGATTGTGTTGACACCTAATTATCCACTAAATAAAATGCTAAATACCAGGGAACACCATTTCCAATCTATCATTTCCAGAGTAAATACTCATCCTTCAGACTGCTGCACTCGACTTTAAATATATGTATTGCATATGTATCCACAGACTTTATGTGCATTACACATTTAAGCACATGCTTTTTGGTGCCAATAATCACATAAAATATAAGACGCTCCTAAATAACATCAAAGCATTTGAATATGTTATTTTACTGCTGTGCTGAATCATTACTTGAACATATAATTTTATTTGGAAACGTTACATTTTCCAGTTCATTACACTTCTTTTACCTTATTTCTCTTTTCCAACACTTCACTTGGGTTTGTGTTTAGAGGAACAAATTGGTTTGGATCTTCAATTTTGATTGGCGTTCCTCCACTAGTCTTGGAGGAGTCATCAGCCTTCATCCACTTAAAGAGGGGAAAAAAATAAAAGGAAGCTTAAAACCCCAGCACGGCAGAGAGGAAAAATTCTCAGTGTTGTCTTACTGCTAAAGAAGAGATGTAAAGTAAGGACTTTCTGACTTTATTCTCAATGCCACATGACATCCACAAAATAATTCCAGCTCCTTACAGGTCTGTGTGTTTGCCCAAGAGGACTTATGTTGCCTTGAACATGTGTATTAATATTACTTTTTGTAAACACTGAAGTACATTCAGGAAAAATGCAGCATTAACTGTTTACTAATGATGCTGCATTTAACAAGGATCACACTTCCTAGCAGTCCGCACATAGATCCATAGTCCTTGCCTGTAGTTTTTCCCCTTTGTAAACAGGATCTGAGGGTGTTCCTCCCAAACTTCAGTTTAGAAACCGCCAGCCTGCCAGCAGGAGGAGCTGATGCTTTTACTATGCAACCGGGAGTAGCAAATAACGTGCTTTGTAATCCCTTGACAATCACCTCTCGGCAGGTTGGAAACTAAGTGTGAGCATCTTGGTGAGCTGCAGAGGGGGAGAAGAGTCTTGATCATCTCTAAAAGCTGTAGAATGAACAGACTCTTCGAAATACAGTAAGCTCACAAACAGGAAAGGGGCAGCTAGAGATGAATTAGAGTTTATATCTCCCTCGTGTTAAAAAAAACCTACCCATGGGTGACTTCAAACCTTACTACATATGGTGGATAATTAATAACGTGAAAAGATGCAAAAGAAAAAATGTTTTCTGCTTCAGGAATCAGAAGAGCTAGTAACAACAGGGAAATCATTGCTAAATTTTATCATAAACTGCTACTCATCCAAACAGTTAACATCCTTCCCACTCCCAGGCAGGGTGGCCCTTAGTCCTAATGTCATTAAGTCGCCGAAAAGCCTATTTAATTTGCTTGATAAACTTATTTGCTAATCCTGTTAAAGATTTCCTCATATAAACTGTGCATAATTTACTTTCAGGTAGGGCAAAAACTAAGTGACTGCCCAAAATATCTACCTACCGTGATCTTAGTCCTGGGACTGGTTTCCCCATTCCAGGACTCCTCAGGCACATTAACTTTCAAGTATGTGTTTGGAGAGTTCAGCCATCTGGTCTTTTCTCTCTGTTGCCTCTGTGCAAGGAATTTCAAGGGGGAAAGAGGGACTGTATCATCTTCAAAGGAAAAGGCAGTCACAGTGGCTGGGATCTCCACGTCACTCTTATGTCTGGGTTTTTCCCGGACTAATGGTTGCCTGTAGGCATAGCCAGTTCTGTATCCCTATGGAGGAAAAGAGAAAAATAAAGTTTAAAAAAAATAAAATAGGATAATTTACTAAAAACCAGACAAAGGTATCCAGAGAAGTAATGGATTTTTTGTGCTGCCCTATATGCCTCTGAGCTCTTCAGAGAACTGGGCAGTGGTGGTGTCCATCACTCACTCACACTACTGACACTCAAGAGACCCATGCACAACACAGTACAGCAGCACCTGGACAGGACCTCATGCTCACTTCACCTTCCTCCTGCCTCTGTGGCTGTGTGACCACCAAGTGACCCCTGGCTCAGGCTATGACCTAGGTAGCTTTCATGAGATCATTTATCTGTCTTGCACAACGGCACATCCCAGCTCGTGACACTCCCCCTTTCCTCACTCTGTTGGTATGGAAAGAGGTTCCAGAATTGACAGAGCAGTGAAATTATTTCGAAAAATAATAAATTATCATCTTATTTCCGGCTGTGTGACCACCAAGTGACCCCTGGCTCAGGCTATGACCTAGGTAGCTTTCATGAGATCATTTATCTGTCTTGCACAACGGCACATCCCAGCTCGTGACACTCCCCCTTTCCTCACTCTGTTGGTATGGAAAGAGGTTCCAGAATTGACAGAGCAGTGAAATTATTTCGAAAAATAATAAATTATCATCTTATTTCCTAATCACAGAATGGTCTGGAAGGAAGAGATCATTTATCTGTCTTGCACAACGGCACATCCCAGCTCGTGACACTCCCCCTTTCCTCACTCTGTTGGTATGGAAAGAGGTTCCAGAATTGACAGAGCAGTGAAATTATTTCGAAAAATAATAAATTATCATCTTATTTCCTAATCACAGAATGGTTTGGGCTGGAAGGAAGCTTAAAGATCATCTAGTTCCAACTTCCCTGACACAGCCATTCACTGGACCAGGTTACTCAAAGCCCCACCCAGCCTGGCCTTGAGCACTTCCAGGGATGGAGCATCCACAGCTTCTCTGGGCAATCTGTGCCTCACCACCCTTACAATAAGGATTTTTTTTCCTAATATCTAATCTAAACCTGCTCTCTGTCAGTTTAAAACCACTGCCCCTTGCCCCATTACTATCTGCCCATACAAAAAGTCCCTCTCCCTCTTTTTTATAAGCCCCTTCAAGGTACAGAAAAGCCTCAATGATGTCTCCTTGGAGCCTTCTCGTCTCCTAATATTAGAGTTAATAACAAAATACAGAGGCAATTTACCATATCTATTTACCAAGTGACAATTAAAATATATTTTTATTATTAGGCTACTATAAAGAGCAAATTACGTTTGGACAAAACAGAAGTTCAAAGCTTTATAGATTCTTATCAAGACAGAACACCACTGTCAGGAACAGTGACATATGAAACTACACCAAGCAGAAGAGATATTACATACACTTAAAGATACTCTGTCTTCATTTTCAAGACTCATGAAGAAACCAGAAATAATTGTTTGCTTTACAGAAGCTAATCCTACACTCAGAATCTTACAGGGACTATATGGACACCCCCGTGGAGATGTTCTCACCAGGTTGTCCAGCATCCTCATGAGTGCTTCAAACTCCTGCTCCCCAACCTTCCACTTGTGTTGTGAAGCCATGTTGACTCCACCTCCTCCCATTGCTGCCACGGCGTGCGTGGAAGGCTTGAACTTCTGCAGATCCAGTAGTAGGAGATTGTCTATCCCACCTGCTCCAGCTAATGCATGAACCTGTAGACATCAACAAGTGTATTTAATTTGTGAAAAACCTCTTGCATGCTTTGCTTTTCTGAATACACAGGAGAAGCTTAGACAGATGCTGCAGTTACTTCTCAGGCTAGTTTTCTACTGTCCAAAAAATAGATTAAAATATATAGCAAGTGGCTGTTATGGAAAGGATGATATCATCTGCTAATAATTGCACTTTAAAAAGAGTAGATTCAAACACTACCTTTCAGAGTACCTTATAAAAGGTCTTTCTGCATCACAAGATTCAAAATTTTTCATTTTTGTATTTGTTTCAAAATGAATGACTGACTAAACCCAAAAGAAACAGCAGGGCAAGGGAGAAAAGGAATGGGAGACTGCCATTTGCACCTCTAAATGCCTCCTTGGGAGGACAGGATCACTTGAGGACAAGTAAGAACAAAGTGATGAAGTTTCTGGGGATGGGCTTAATAGTTATGGGAGGTGAGGACAGTGGTCTCTTTCTACAGGTTACAGATAACATCTAGAGACCTAACTAGGTAGTTGAAGTTAGACAAAATGGAAACAACTGATTTGGGGACTCAAGTTAATTTAAAATATGCTAATTTAAATTTAAATATGCTAATCCTTTACTGTTGCTCTAAGGACCTTTGTAAATTTGGTTTTGCATATCTCTGTGATCACAGAAGGAAGCTTCTTGTCTTGTCACAACATTCAGCTTGATAAAGGAACTGGCTCTCCAGAGATCTGAAGTCCCACCTCCACAAGCAGAGAGCATCACCAAATCTATTATCTGACAGATTCTCTGCATGAAGTTCACTCTGCACAGCATGGAATAAGACCTGTACTACTCTTCAGAGTGTAACACTGCCGAGACTGTGTCACTCTTCCTAGAATGAGTATTTGTGCCATTCCTTCTGTGTTTTCCTGATTATTCCAATTCCTCTGACTTGGAATTCCTTGGACCTGGCCCACAGGATTACTGGATTCCATAACCCCAAATATTTTGCAGTATTAGAAATCTTCTCATCTCGGATGTCATCTCTAACTCTGCAGCATAAGTTTTTGAAGTTAAATACAGACAAATTCTCTCTCACCTGTGTTTCACAGGCCAGTTGCACATTGAAAATGTAGTGGAATGCTTCTTCCAGTGTCTCTCCTAGTGCTACCACACCATGGTTTCTCAAGACTAATACCTAGTAAATGAAGACACTAATGTTAAATGGTAGAAACTGGCGCAGGACATGAAAATTGTTTATGGGGAGCGTGAATGAGGCTGGATACCTTGCAACTGGGTCCAAGAACTTTTTGAAGCTGAATTCTCTCTTCCTGTTCATCAAGAGATCCCTGGTAGTTGTAATAAGCAACATCTCCCAGAATCAGAGCCTCTTGTGATATGGGAAGGATGCCACACTTCATAGAGGAAACCTGATGCATGAAAATGAAGAGCTGGTAACTAGGGAAAAATGAAACTCTTAAACCCCACATCTCAGCCACCCAAGCCTTGGCACGGTGTCCTTGGTGTCTTTGCTAGAAGAGAGACAAACTCTCCACAGTGAAAGCTTAGAAACAACTCCACCCCCAGTCTAAGCTGAAATAGGGTGACAGAAGTGCTGCTACCCAAACTAGGAACAGATCCATTATAGGAAAAGACAAACTATCCCAAGTGAATTAATTTTTGTGAATTTTACCCATGTTTAATTCTCAGCATAAGTTTACTCAATGTCTTTTTCCCTCTTTGCTACATTTATAACTTAAAAACCCCCTAGTACAAACAAAATTATTCATTCCTTTTTTTGTCTGTAGTCAAGAAATGCATTTATAGATAAAATAATATAGACTTATTTCAAACCAACTCTTTCAAGCCTCCTTACAATTTTATCACTGTTACACAGACCATTTTAAATTTATGTTAACTATGATATTTCAATAGTGAGATAAATACAAACTGAACATAACTACTAATTAAGCCACTTACAAATGCAGCTGCATAATGCAGCTGATGATGTATACAGCATGTTATATTGTCTAGGATGTTGTAAATGAAGCCTACGTAAACTATATACTTTACAATCTCCTCAACCTGAGTACAATAGAATCTGAGCATCAGTTTATTCCTATCCCATTTCACTGTGGTGGCCCAAACCTCTTTCTCTGCTTATCTCATAACCTCACACTTTTCCTTACCATTGTAGAGTCTCTATTAAGAACTGCCATGAGCAGTGATTCAGGCACAGAAATATTCAGACTCTAAGTTCCTCAGGTAAACCTGTTTTCTTTTGCCCTTTATGGCAGCAGGAAGACTTACAGCTGCTGTTGCAGGGGTGTGGATGTGGATGACACATCTGACGTCGGGGCGTGTGGAGTAGATGGCCACATGTGGACTGAATCCCACGTTGTCAATGCTGAGAGCTGTGCTTCCCTGGTCAACCACATCTCCTAGGATGTTTACTTTAACCTGAAAGAGTCAAAACAAACAAATGATATTCAAAAAGTTTGTGACCACTTCAATTATCTAGAAACTACCCTCCCTTTCTTACTTGGTACCAAATATCCTCCCATATATTTAGCGCTCAGAGCACAAACTGAAAAAGTAGGAGATCAGCCAGGAATCTGTGTGTCAATAAACCATTCTGCTGTTCAAGCCCTTCAGAGCTGTTGGAAGTTCAGCCCTGGAAGAAGTAAGGTTAAGATCCTGATACAACATATATTCCACTTCAGTCTAGCTGACCTCTCCTTGTCACTGACTTTCAGAAATGAATCTTGTTAACATTTCCTACATTTTAAATATGAAGAAAATTCAGCCTCTGAGAAATTTCCAGTAAGAACATTAAATGCACAAGGAATTTTCAACTTCATGGGAACAATAAAATCATAATTCCTGGATCAACAGAAAACAACAGCAGGGTCGTATCTCATGGTATTTTGGTTCTGTGTTTGCTGTGCAATGCTTTCTATCTCAACCTGGTACCCCTTTCACCTGGGGGGAGTTTCTTTACAGATATGTACTGACATGAAGAACATAGAGCAGGTTCTGCATCAAAAGACTGTGATTTAGCAGCTACCATTGCCTAAATAGCAGTCTGTAACTTCACCCAGCTCATTTGTTAGGCCTGGGGAAGATTATTCAACTCGATTTTCCCACTTATAAAAGAGCTGATTCTACTAACACTACTCCTACAGAGTCATTTCATATGTATTACCACACTGGGAGGTTAAAAAAGGTTGCTGCTACACTGAGGCTGTCTGATAAGCTTCATCAGACAAGAAAACAAACCCTTGCTGCTCCACATTGAAGCTGAAAACAAAACAACAAAGTAAAGCTAAACCCAAGAGGACATGCTAAGAACAAGGGGTGTTAGTATCTAAACAGTTAATCAGCTTTTCATCTGGTGGGTAAGTATTAAAAAAACACAAACAAGGGCATGATTATAGTTTAGAAGTCCATTTTAGCAGCCAAAAAAGTGTTTTAGAAAACAGGTGGAGCCTTGCTGGTTATTACAGCAGGTGAATCACGTACCAAATTAGAAGCTGAAGCTTCAGAAAAGGACAGACCTCTTGGAATGATTAGAATGTGGTCATGTTCTTTGCTTACTCTTACCTGCAAAGGAGGAAGAAAATGGATTACTGGTCTAATTTACATTATACAGGGGGGAAATAAATTGAATTAATAGGTAAGGTTCTAAACAAAACTTTTTACTCTCTGAAATACTTACTGTGATATAGGTATTTGGCAAATGTGCCCACCCAAACAAGTCAGCCAATCTATACAAACTGGCTAACTTGCAACGAGTAAGTTTTTCTCCCTTAACAAATGAGGAGGTATCTATCCCAGGTAGGTCATTGATGGGTGTAATCATTCCATGGCCTGAAAAAACAGACAGGAAAAGATGATGGCCAGTTGGACAATTAAATAACTTCTAGCTATGCCATGATCTTCCACAGCAATGTATTTCAACTGTTAGCATAGCAGTACCAGCAATTGTTATTAGACTAGAACTTCACTGCTGGGATTTCTAAGGTTGTTACTGAAAGTTCTGTTACTTTAAGACAGTAGAAACCATACCTGAATGTAAGTCTCCATCTCTTTTTCAAACATGAGAGGCGAAATAAAGGTTTCCTTTTAAGTACCACTCAGATTTTGTGCTCTCTCCTGATTCAAGATCCTATATAGGACTGGGACTGTGCTTTAAGACATTTGCCACTAATGAAGTATTTCTACATGTTACTTTGAAAATAACAGGAGGACACATTCCTTATGGACTTCTGACACCAGTGTAGCTAATTTGAAGAGTTATCGCACTCTTAGCACTTTAATTCAGTCCTAATGAAGAAATTAGGATTAGTGCAAGAGTTCTCAATTCTTGGACAGAAGGGATCACCTCTGATGAGAGAAATCACAATTTATCTCTGACTTGTGACTACACAAACATACCCTTCTTCCCTTCATGAACGCATGACAGCCTTTTGACAGCAGAAAACATTTGCTTACAGGAAAAGTTATGACCAGAAGAGGTAAAAGTCATTTTGCTTTTCAACAAAAAGGGTTGTCATTGTCTCTGGGCAAAAGTAGCAGAGACAAGAGTTGGATGCAGTCTCACTAAGCACCCAGAGATGTGGTGATGAGACTGTTTGGGCTCTCTGCTGTTCTCTTCCACTCGTTAAATGAGCTCTGAAGCACCATTTTGGGACCAACTCTCAAAAGATGATGAATGCTGACAGCTGCCACTGTACTTCAGGCTTGTAAGCTCCCATATGATGTCCACCCACAGAACTTAAATTGACTAGAACGTTTCAGTGCTTCATGACTTGGAAAGAAGAACTTGGGTGTTAACTGAGAGAGCCCAGTGAGATCTTTATAACCACAGTACATACTACAAGCTGTTTTTAACTGTGGGAGCTGTTTGTGTCATGATTTAGTTTGCCAGGGTATTCTCCCCCCACCTTTTTTTTAGTAACAATTTATATGCAAGAGTAGAAAAATAAACAATGTAAATGGTAACATATTTCACATCTCAGTTTATGCTCATCTTAAACTGCTAATAGTAACAGGGCACAACATTTTGTTTGCTACCCCAGTTAAACTTTTATTAGCAAATTACAGAATAACTGAGTGTGAGGATTCCAACCATTTTGGGTATCATTACACAAATGAAAGAGTTTGAGAGAGAGAAGCCCAAAAAGGCAAGTTAAGGCCACCATCTGTACTACTTCACAGCTGAAGCAAGCTCTGACAGAATTTTTATTCACAGAAACAGGAGATCCCAGCATTGCTCAGCCCTGATGACAATAAAAAAATGAAAAAAAAAGGAAAAGTGCAATTATATATGTAATTCACTTACTGAGTGAAGCTGAGGAAAAACCTGTAAAAGTGCTTGCTGTGATGTACTCAGCAATCTGCTGCAATGCAAGCAGTCCAGTGGGGTTATTGCCCTTCTTCATCTGTTCTTGAATAAGGCATTCCAGATCTTCTCTAAAAGCCTGTAGAAACATTTGAGAATCATCAAGAAAACCTGGCTTTGATAATCTTATTTCTATTATAGGTGGGGCTGGCAGCTTAGCCTCTTATTAATGTTACATGAAGCTTCCCCTCAGACCTTGTTTTTAGCTGCTTATAACTTTGCCAGACTTTAACCATCTGATCTCAACTTTGTATGCTAAGTATTGGCAATTTTGGGGGGCAGAAAGGAGGAGTTTGGTCACAGAGAATTAACTATTTGCCATTACCAAACAAGATAAAACCTATTTTTGTAAATGATACAAAGTATTTTAATAACTAAAGTATTGTCCATATTTTGAAAGAGGTACTAGAAATTCAATCAGGATGTGTTGCTTTTAGTGTTAGATATTTCTTAATACTCTAATCCCTCTGAAAATCCATCCAAATTTGATAAAGTTACAAACAACTGGAAAACGAGCTCATCCATGCTCAAGCAGTATCACAGACATGAAAAAACTGGAAGGAATGCTGGGATGCTGCATCCTCTCTATTTCTTTCCCTCTCCCAAAGGGTAAAACCCTTCCTCCTTTTCCTGAACAAAATGTCCACAAGCCCAAGAGATAAACTCTTGCAGAAGATATCATGGAAAAGGTTTTCACAGTATCAGATTTAATATTCCATGCACTGTCAACAAAGTCTGTTCCTCTGAGATAATAGACAGGTTACCCCCTATCCACAACAAATGCCTGTCCTAGGACTACTGCAGTCCTGACATTTTTAGACTAGGTAAATGCTGTTTCTTCACACTTCCATTACAGGTTACACTTTCTACCTTTCTCATTAGTTCTTGGCAGCATCTTCCAGCTTTTGTCCAAACTAGCAGTACTCAAAGCTGCACATAACACGAGCTGAGGTGGATTGTGTGAACACTTTTGCTGGTTCATTCCAAAAAGACATTTGGAGTCTTTACCACACAGCTGGCTCCTATTATAACTCCAGGCTATTCCCTCTATGTAATTGCTCCTTTCAGTTTTTGCCTTCCTTGGCAGAGTACTTGCTCTCAATTAAAAACCAGAAAATAGTTCTGTATGACAAATGTAATTTCTTCACTGAATTTTAATTCAGTCCTTCAAAACACCCACTTTGTTGGGTAAAATCCACCAATCTCATAACATAGTCTGTTCATCAACAGGTTTTGACTCTGTTAAGAGAGAGTGTTACTGTGCCCCCAAAAAACATCCTCAAGACTCTACTTGATACAGCCTCTCAGTTAGGCAGTTGAGACTCCATAACTACACTTTAATTACCAAGTTTTCACACACCCATGCTCTCCTTAGAATAATTTTGTTAGCACTGTGTGTACCTGAGACTTGCCAGATTTCCACAAGTAAAGCCTCTAAAAATTTACACTGACTGACTACGCAGTGGTCTGTTACACGATCTCTTGGTGTAGATCAGACTACACATGTGGCATCCCCCAAAACAGCTGAGCAACCTCACACTGGCCTGAAGATGCACAGGCAAACTCAGATTTTCCTCCTGAGTGGCTGCTATAGGTAAGATCTATGCAGCAGGGGAAAAAGAGCAGATGAGGAAAAGGAAAGAAGAAACAGGGAATGAAATCGGGAAAGGAGCCTGACTGGGAGAAGTGCATCAGAGTCTAAGGGGAGCTGATGGGAGGCAGTTATGGGGAGGTAGTGTCCAGAAAGGCAAACAAGGATTTGTGTGAAACAGCAAGTGGTTGGAGAAAACATCCTAACTTCAATCCTTCACCTATCAAGAGATGATGTGAAACCCGCTCCCTTCAATCTGACTCAGCTCTGAGGATGGCCATCATCCTTCTGTGTTCCAATGGCAATGTGGATGCCTGGACTGCTGGAAGTTAAGGCAAGCAGGGGACGTGTCTTTGACCCTGCTGCACACGGATAACAATCTTTAAGCACACCACAGACACCTTGTCCCCATGCCTCATTTGATACACCGTGGCTAGTTCTCACTAGAAAAGCAAGCCAGTGTTTTTTCTCTTCTCATGGCTCAGCACGTGGCCCTGTGCCTTTTGTGCACACTGCTCACACTCTGCTGAGGTGACAAGCATTATTTGTCTGACCAGATTTTCTCTGGGCAGCTAATCACTGTAAATCCAAGTGCTTCACAAACCTTAACTTACTAACTCCCAAAATGTGCCTTTAAGGTGCAGCAGGGCCCTGTTGTCCTTTCCACAAAATGCCAGTGAGGAGGTCAAGGTAAGGTGCTCCCACCAATTTGGGATGTTCATTTTGAGAGGGCCAGAGCCCCATGTGCAGAGCATACACAAAGCTCAACTCTCAGTGAAAATTCTAGTGCAGACCTGAGCATCTAATGCACTGCTGTTCCTCAGGGTGGCAAGTGGGATACATGGAAAATCACAGTCTGAAAAATGGGAAACATGATTTGGCATCACCCATGACAGCCTGGTTAAATCCCTGAAGTTGGTTAGTACCTGAATCTGAGCATCTCTCACCAAAGTGGCTTTGAATGAAAAACCACCAGAGTGGTTTAGAGTGAAATTCAGATGCATGTGATTTATACAATCCCCTGTATAGGTGGAACATAAGGATTTTTCACGTAACTGGGAGGTGCATTTTGGTGATCAAGCAGCTCACAGGGCATAGAAAAAGGAGACAAGGTTCAACCTTTCATTTTTACCAAACTGCTTGAAAATGAAACAATTTAAAGCAACAGAGGTAACTCCTTGGTTCTCTGCACATCTCTCACATTACAAACCACATAAACCAGCCATCCCAGCACCAGCTCACTCTGCCACTGATGATTCACCATGAGGTGATGGGTTTATGCCACTTTCTACCTCTGTTACTGTGATCTCTTATGACTGCAGACACAACCACTGGCCAACACATCTCATCAAGAAGCTGTACTTATTTTCAAATCCTGTCATTCCAAGGTATTTGATTACCTCTCAAATATTCCTGAAGGAGGCCCCCTGCAAAAAAGCTCTGCCATTTCACACTCTGCAACGCTGAAATGTTTCTTTCAGCCTTGTTTACAAGATGTACATAAGGAAACTGCACATTTGTAGTCTCCCAGGGGCCATGTGGAAGACAGAATTCATGGAATTCATGGAAGCGTTTGCTTGGGAGGAGACGGAGAAAAGCAGTTATCTGTATTATATTAAATCATTCCCATGTCAATTCAACAGGGACTACAAAAAAACCTGCAAAAACATTTACAGCCAACTCTTATTAGTCATATTAGACTTATAGAGGTTTTTTAACCTGTACAAGTAATGTTATTTCTATAGCAGGAAAACAGGCAATGCAATGTATTTTTGGCAAGTTTTGACAGAAACAGTTTTGTAAGTTTATTTCTTATTGTATTTTTAATTCTTCTGCTTTTTGATATTGCTATTTTCATCCTTCTGAGCTTAGTTTTGCTCTTTGATGCTAACAGTAGTACGTTACACACTTGCTGAGGCTACTACAAATAAGGATTTAGTGTTGCATCAACAATTTTGTTAAATCAAAGAAGCAGCTTCCCTTAAAAATCATTGTAGAAATAACAGAAGAAAGGTAAGAACCAGGAAAGTAGCAAATACAGAGCCTTGGGATGGGCTGTAAAACAGAGGTGAGAATATGGATGAAGTGCATAAAATCAAGTATGCAATTTATCCACACTCCAGTGCATAATGATGTTTTCTAGCAGCCTTCAGCATGTCACACACGTGACTCAGGCACCTTCCTCCATGGACACTTATGAATATTTCAATACCTTTCATTCACTGCTACAGACCTTTAGAACTATGTCCTTAGATAATCATCCTACATGTGCTAGCACAGCCTTCCTCCATTTCTGTTAACTCCCAGTGGGTTCATATGAAGGACACCACCTTGTTCTGGCCAACAACTCAAATATTAGACATCAAATAACTGATATTTATTGGATATTTATTTCACTATAGAACACTGATTTCTGTAAAACCACTACCATGCAGGGCTCTGATTATGGAATATACTTCTGAAAACCTAACTAGAGCCTGGAGACCAAGTGGTTTGGTTTTGCTTTAATTCCTGAGACTGTAAAACATATATATGTGGCATTACACTGCTACTGCCCACAAGTGATCAAGTAAAAGTCATACTTGAGAGAGATTTTCAAAAAGATGTCAAACACACTGCTCTGGCACAGAGCAGATATTTTTCAAGCAGAAAGGTCACTGGTAATTTCAGATGTAGCATTTGAGAAGAAAATGCTGACAAAGGAAAAACTGTACTGTCAGATGAATGAAAAATTATGTTATTCAACTGTATCCTCAGCATTGCTCAATGAAAAGAAAGTTTCAGCTCTAGTGTTTAAATAGTTCTTTGGATACACATGGGGTTTTTTGTTTGTTTGTTTTAAACCACTAAAACTTTAGAACTAAGATGATACAGTAAGAGCAGTGAGTTTTTACAGCAAGGTCCCAAGTCCCTAAGCAAGAAGCACAGCACTTTGTGGCTGCCAATGGTCCTGTCAACACAGCTGCACCACTTCTGGACTCAGCCAACCTGCTGTGCCTGCACTAGTGCTACAGCAAGGATGTCACCTGGAAAACCCACCCTGACATAGCTGAGAATTGTTTCCTCTTAGCCCAAGCATCCTTCTGCCTTCAGAGAGCTCACCTGCCCAGCCAAGCACCTGTGTCACACCTTGTTTGTGCTGACACAGCATTTCAGACATCCAGCTGAAAGTCTGCATAGGAAATACCTCATGACAGCTATTGGAAAAGAGGTACAGTAACATTTCAGGCAAGATGCACAGCTAGGAGGGTACTGAGCATAGCTTTCATTCTCCTGGCAGCAGTCAGCCACCCAAGGAGTAGCCTGACCTTGGTATGCTGCAGGCTGCTACTCTGCTTCCATCTCACCCACCTTCTAATGCCACTCCAACACCTTGCTCTGAGACATGAAATTCCCCACAGCTCACCAGTGAAAATAAACAGGGCAGTTCAGCTTGTTGCTAGAACTGTTTCTAGAATTCCACTCTTCCCAAAACTACAGTCAGCTCAGCAGCTCTTTTACAGCAGCTTAGACAGCCTTACACAGCACTGCAGCCTGCAGAACAGACACAGCTTTTCTTGATGCAGTCATTAGCAGCATGATTAGGTGTCAAGGACTTGCTAATATCATGAAACTGCTCCTCCAGAAATATTGGCAATCATCTTCCAAATACACATCATAAACTCAGGCAGTTTAGATGCAAACTTAGACATGCAACAGCTCTCTGAAACTCAAGAGTGAAGTTACAAGCCTCAGTTCTGACTCATTTACTTCCATTTTCTTTCAGAAGGACAGCCTAAGAGTGAGCTGACAGTGTAAATTGGGGCTTTTAAGAATCAAAGCAACATTTGCATGTACCAGTTGACAACTGGCATTTTTCAGTCAACACAGGCAGAAAAACTAAAGTAACCAACTTGCTAGAATAACCTATTTTACATGGATACACATAGAGCAAGCACTAAATAATGATGTGAAAAATTTGGCATTAATCTCTTCAACCTGGTAGGCAGCTCTCTGAGGATGTTAACAAGTACACAGGATTCTAAGTATTTTGACCATCTATGCTGTTTCTTCTTTGTTGACCACTGATTTCTCCATGAATCCACTTAAAAGAAGTAGACATAAAGCAATAAAAAGACCAGTGGTACAAAGGTAATCTACAAATACTCCACACCATTGCAAACCTCTAAGAGGAGAAAGCACGAGCTCACATCAGGGCTAATTCCAGTAATGTCCAAACAGTTTGATACGCTGTTCTACAGGAAAGTAGCAAAAAAGATATGTGAGGCTGCTCCATTTCATAGCTGCTGTTAGCCTAACTGCTGCAGAATAATACAAGAAACCCCTTCACCCATTTTCACTTTGTCAAGTTTGATCAGAGTTTATATATCTTCAATCCATTTTTCAAAATGGTATAATTCAACTGCTCTACATAAAAACACACCCACGCAGAGTCTCTAAGCCAAATCTCCACCATTGAAGAGAAGTTTCAAAACTTAACTGGTATTTCGTTCTTGCGAGCGAAGAGACGTTATGTTAACTCCTGTGCTGTGAACACAGCTGCCCCCAGAGAGGAAAGACCTTCACCCAAAAGTTTTGTCACAGGCTGTTTCAAGACTGGAGTTCAGATACAAACAACTGGTGCCCTAAGTGGAAAAGGGTGGAGTTGGCCACAAAAAAACCGCCAGTGAGTTAAGGCTGGTGAGGAGGAGATAAGAGTCACAAAATGTGTTTGTTAATGCCATGAAAAAGGGGGAGGGGGTTTTTCTGTTAAGATAGAAATAGGCTAAGTATGGGGAACTAACTAAAGTTATAATCATCTCTTCACTTGCAGTGAACCGTGAGGGTACCTGGGCTGGATTTAGTGACTCAGCTGACAGCAAGTCAGTCCCCACAGAGCTCAGCCTGTGCCAGTTTTTCCGGCTCCTCTAACCTGGTATATACTGACTTTGTGAGCTGAAGCTGTGTGTTTACTCCTGTGATAAGCAGCCTAGAGATACCCTATGATTACAGCAAAACCTGAAGCACCTGAACTCCTATGCAAAGCCCATCTCCAGCACACCCAGCTCCCAGAGTCCCAGTGCCAACCAGCCCCACACTCACACCTCTGCTGTGTCCCTCCCTCATGTTTCCTTGTGGAGTAGACTCATTCTATGCATTTCACTAGGTGGAATACAACCACTGAAATTCAAAATGCTAGAAGAAATCGAGTGTCAGCTCATCAGGGTCTCACACATTTTTGAACATAATTAACTGTTGTTAAGTGCAGGAGCAGGGAGGGTGGGAGCTCTTGTGGTGGTAGTGCCCAGGAGGGATGTTGGGCAGAGCTCTTGCAGTGTGCTTTGGATGCACATGCTCCTGCGGCCAGGAAGGAAACTCATCACTCATAACTTTCCAGGATTTTCCAGGCACTGTTAAGAGTGGGTACTAAATCAAAGGATTATTTAACAGTAAAAAAAAAAAAAAAGGACTTATAATTGAAAAATGAACAGTGCTAAGTAAGTCTTTGAACTGTTATTCATTATTTGTCCTGCAGTAGAAAGTCCTCTTCCTGCTCTCACCAAAACAATTTGATGCCTGTATTGGACAGAATCTACAAGCCTAGTAAATGAAAGGAAATGGTGGGGGTTGTTACAGTGCATTTTATTTTATATCTCATCATCTACCTAGGGAATTAATTCAGATCACAGTGCTATTTGCAGCTAATAACTTTGGTTACACATAGGGTCATAGCAGTCAGTAAGCAAAGGAGGATGGATCCAATTGTTAAATGACTTGTCAAGAACATGGTACCGAGCACACAACAGAATCTGTAGGTATCAACCAAGATGACAAAAAACCAAACCCAAGCAGTTAACAACCAGCAGGAAGATTAGAAATATCAATACGAGGGGGAAAAATCAATTTGGATACTGTTGCCATTTATAACTAATGAAAACTAAATGGAAAGCAGCAACATGGAAACAAGGGAGGAGTGAAAGGAAACCCATTTTTAAGGTAGGGAAGCAGGGAAATACTACTCACAACTGCACTTGTGGTGCAGGACATGGGTGTGAACTGATCATGCACTATCATAGCTATAGAAATGGAGGTTAGGCAGTGAGATTTCCTGGGTCCTCACAGAGATCTAGTGGATGGCCTTTATTTAACATTACCCTGAGCACAAATTCCCTCTCACTTAAAATGTTGTCACAGCTCAGAGAGGATCTTTAAAGGGCATTTTGTGGTAT
>NW_008685125.1:0-21767 GCF_000695815.1 Acanthisitta chloris | reverse complement strand
ACAAAATGCTGCACAGGCTGTGTGACAAAAGCAGGGAATTAAATAAGCTACTGCAATGAGAGGAGAGTCATGACTCCCCAGCAGGAAGCCAGGAAGATGTCAGAGAAGACAAAAGCCAGGGGAAGGAGCTGTAAGGTGAGAGGCTTGCACAGCAAAGAGGTCCCCAGGTGACGTACAAGGTGTGAGCCCTTCGTGGCTAAAGGGTGAGGCTCCTAAAGGATGTGAAAGGCTTTTGAACTGGTGAGAAAAGAGCAGTAGAAGTCAAAACACATGAGGAACTGAAAGGACTTTGATATTTTTAAGAAAATAAACTGCCCCAAAAGGGTGTGGTATTGCAAAAATACTGGATGTTCCCTCGATACAAAATAAAGCTAAACAACTGCAAAAGCTGGGGAAAAAATAAATCAAACCATCCTTCATCTCTGTCCTGATGGTTTGAAAATAACACAGCCAGAAAAAAAAATTCAAGTGTGGGTGGGATTGCTTGTTTTTGAGGAGAAAAACCTGCCTGCATGCTGCTTGCTAAGGCAGACCTCTGAAGAGATGAGTTGCTAAGCTGGATAGTTATCTCCCCACTTTTTTTGGGCAAGACTGGCTAGTGTGGGAGTCAGGGTGTGTGTGCGTGTACCAGGCAGGAAGCAAGAAAGGCAAAGGTGAAAAGTCTATTTTTAACCTCAGCATAAAACCCCCCTGATTTTGCAATCCAGAAGGCTAGACCTGAACCAGTGCCTTCAGGTAACAGCAGCATCAGGCCAGAATTGCCCCAAACACCCTGCAGAGTCATGATGGGTTGGTAGATGCTCTCTATATCCAACATGAATTTAAAGCAAAGCATGATGAGATCCTGCCAACACAGTGCTCAACTTAAGAAAAAACCCAAGCTCCAAATAGCTGTGTTTTATATATAAATATAGCAAGCCATTCAATGGGTCTCAAAAAGCCACTCAAAACTTTCCCTGGTAAATTTAGAACATAAACTGGGCATTCCAATAACTAGGCATTTTTATGTTTACATAAAACAGCTGTTCAACTCATCACTTCACACACAATTTTGACTACTCCAACTTCTTCTTAAGTCAGTAAAAGTGATGAAGTATATCTCATATCTTGTGTATAAGAATGCATCCTCTCCCATTTCCACTACAACCTGCAGCTTTCCATCAAACACGTGGGGAGGTAAGGCACTCCTCGGGGCAGCTTAAGCTGTGATCCTAATTTCCTGTCAGGTTTCACACACTGTCCTGTTAGCTAAAGCCTGTAGTTAGCTTTCTTGCTGGTCAGATGATTGTTTCACACAGTCTCACTTCACTGGAAGCAGTGTGGCACTGCTGCCTGCCTACAGGAACAGCCAACACCTTCCCTGCTGCTCCTGGAGGGCTGTGAGGAATTTCTCCTCCTATATGTTCATTCAGCTCCTCAATGCTGAACTGACTGTTCAGTCTCCACACACCATAACTGCACAACCATTGCCTTTTTAATTTTTTTTTTTTAAGTGTTTTCAGAGTTTCTGGTTGTTATAGTAGAGGCACCAAAGAAATGCTAGAAGGAAATGAAGGCCAGAAGGACTTATATACCATCGCTGAAATAAGGGGTTTGATGGTACAGCAAATAAATGTTTACTCTTTGAAAGACATAGCTGCTCTGTGTAACAAGCAACATATGACTGTTTAGCATACAGACAAAACTGTTTTTCATTGCAGAGTTAACTTGGAAAACATAAACACCCCCCCCCAAACAACCAACCCATCTTTTCAAATTTTGGATATCTTATAGGGCAAGTATCTCAAATCCAATAAGCAATAAAATTAGTCCACTGACAAATGTAGTACCTTTCCTTTAAAAATAACAACACTCTTCCTGAACCTCCTGAAATTGAAGACACGACTAAAATAAACCTAAATAGCTTTATGCTAAAGGTTGGCCAGCAGTGCCTCTGGATGCTGTCAGGCTACTCAGACTCAGCTGATCTTCATTTCTTTCCAGCCTTCTAACAGACACAGAACAGCAAACATGTGGATCCTATCAGATTCTCCAGGCTGTCAGATGCTCAGGAGCTACACGCAATATTAAGCAAACACATCTGAGAACTCACTGATAATGTCAGGACATTCTCTGTGGGCAATGGTCATAAAACTTCTATGATTTGTTTAAGGCTTATTATGAACAGACTGTAAGACATTAACAAACATCAGAGGTAATGGAAATAGCTTTTCAGTAGCTTTTAAATCATTTAATTTAGGAAAGGGAAATTGCACATCAGAGAGGAGTAGTCAGATTGCAGACCAGTATATTAATCAAACAGCACATCAGAGAGATGCAGCAGTTTGATGTCTGAAGATGTCTGGTCAAGGCTGTAGCCCTTACAATAACATGCAGTGCACAAAATATACTGTGGTTCCTTAAACATATTCTCTAGTTTATTTTCTTGTTAAAGGATTTAGATTTTCCTACTTGAAAGAAATGAAAAAGCTTGTTAATAAAACCAGATTAAATCAGTACCTAAGCTTCCTACTGCATGACAGTGATCAACCCTTTGGTTTTGCACTTTTGCTCAGAGAAAGTGCATGTTCAAAGCTCACCTCAAGTCCATACATGCTTGTGTGTCTTTAAGACAGTTACTACCCTTGCTACATACACCTCATAGTTACTGATCCTTGCCAGAAGATGAGTCAATGACTGTTTCTCTGATCTGGATGCATATATGAAGACTTGGTGAAGATATGAATGCATATGTCTAAGAGTGGGTGAAGGTTTAGCAGCGAGCAAGCTCTTCTTTAAAATGTGTCTGATAACCTCTCTTCCTCTTCTCCAAAACAACTTCAAACTATATTCTTCTTGTCAACTGGAATAATCCAGGAAAGCAACAAAGTTCCATGCAAATGTCTAATGCAATGTAGTTCTGCAGTTCTAGAACAAAAATACTACACACAACAATCCTCAATTCAATCCTGACCTTGCATTACAGAGACTGGTAACAGGAAAAGTAGTTTCTGGCCATTTTGTGATGAATTTTAAATTCAGGAGAACAAGGGAATTGTTTTCAGTCCTGAGTCTCAAGAACATTATGCCACATTGCAGCTGCAGCCTGGAAGAAATACTGCACCTTTTATCCCCAAATCAGTTATGAAATTTGCTTGATGGACATTTAGTCACAGATACTGTAAGAAAAATGCTTTCATTCCCCCACATGAGAAATCACAGCAGGGTTCCTTGAAATTTTCTATATCAAGAAAGGAGAGGATGAAAGGAGATACTTGAGGGGAAGTGGTAGCTCAGACACCTCCTCTTCATGCCTGCTCACACACTCAGCTCCCACGTTCCCGTTTCTCCCTGAGCCAAGCAGGCAGCAGGCCCCTGGCTTATTTGGACAACTGTTCCCTTACACAACAGAAACTTGCAACTTATTGGCAGCCCCAAACAGTCACTTTCCAAAAAGTGCTGGGCTCAGCTTCTCTTGCAGCAGGACACCAAGAGCAGCCCAGCAGCTCTTTGTCCCTCGATCTGCTGTTAAAACAGTTACCTGGACTCAGGGGTTGCTCTCTTCATATCCCTTCCTAAAATCAGCACCCTGACACTGCATCTATTAAAAAAAACACATCATGGAAGCTGCAGCAAAGGGACACTAATTACGTCTGGCAGACTTGGCTAAAGGTGTCCCAAAATGTTAATGAAATATTTACACTCATTAGATTCAATACTGCTGTCCAAAGGACCAAAAAATAACACACATACAAACCCAAACGAGATCTCTCCCACTTATTTTTATCTGCTAGGCTAAAGACTTAGTCTTTGCTGTCAGTTCTGGCTACTCAAAATCTGAATATTTTAATACAAAGAAGCAGACTCCGATCACATTTTACAATTGAGGGTTTAACATAAAATTAACACAATTAAAGCATTATGAAGGAACTCCTTAGAGTATTTTTGTTATAAAAGAGCCTGTCTGCAAACCCAAGCTTGCACAAATTGACTTGAAAAATAATAAATTCCTTAGTCAACAGGTTCACATTATATTCAGAGCAACACACAGATCCAAGAGGCACTCCACGACAACGCTTTAGCAAACAATCCTGTTATTCATGGATGACTATAATAGGGTGATTACTAACAGCTGTTTGCAATCTCATTACATATGGAAAAGCTTCAAAAAAAGTTACAGAAGAAGCACCCCAACTTACAGAGGAACTGAAGAGAGAAAGGTCTGTGAAGCTACTTAACCCCTTACCAATCCCATTATCCTTGTTACTCGCATTACACCCTGACACCCCCAAAGGTTCATCTTCACACAGGCCTTACTCACTCCCCATGGCTTCAAAATACTCAACACAACAGCATTGCTTTTCAATGTGCTCACCAGGTTAAACCTAAAGAACACAGGTATTAAAGTAGAAATTAAAACTACTACGAGCATGGTTCAATAGATTCAATAGTTTTCTACATCGCCTACACAAGTACCAAACTTACACACCCAGTACACAAGTGCTAATATGTCCAAGTAGGGGTAGGGTCACTCCCAAGGACATAAAAAGGGCACACAGTCTAGCTTTTGAACACACTGAACCCAAATATAAATGTTAACTGAAGCATTCCTCATGCAAATGATAGGTTAATATTCAAACCCAGAAAGCAGAACACCACGCAATGCCCTAATTTGTTTCAATTTGACCAATGACTCCTTCACTCTCTTCCCTGCCCCTAAGTTTTAATTAAGTACTCTGCAACCAGCCACATCTTTTTGTGACACTGCAATGAAGCATAAGAATATAAAAGCATCAGGAGGAAAACCAACACAATAAAGGCTGCTTGTTCACAGACGAAACACTATGCAAACAAGATGCTGGATAATCTGCTTAGCGACTCTTCTCAGAAGATGGTCCAGAGATATTCCGTCCAGCTGCGACACAGATTTCTATTTTCTCAAAAAGTTAATCAGGAATATCAAAAATTAACACCCTTTCATTTTTGTTCCCTTCTAAAGGCACTCACAGGGCTCTGCAGTATCTGAGTGACCCTCTTCCTTTGCTCCATCATGTTGAAGTCCTGTCTGAGGTCTGGGGACATGTTTCTCTCCCGGATATACTCTGGGTCATTCTCGTTGATGCGATCGAAGTATCTCTCCTTGTGAGGCATCGTGGCCGTGGGAGGAGTAGTGATCACCACCTGGCTGGCATCAGTACTCATGCTTCAGCAGTGCAGAGGGCAGGCTTCACCTGGAACAGATCACAGAGAGGGAAGAACGATTAACAATTAAAAGGAGGGCATTGTGTGCAACATCCAAGTCTGGACACAACCAATGTTCTTTTTCATCTCTGGAGAACATCATCTAAAATGGAAGGAGAACAGATGAACAATTATCATAATCAGAAAATGAAGGAAAAATTTTAGAAAAGTGTTTTAAAACCATTAGTGAGTTATCTGACAGTGCATAACCACCTCTATTCAAGTCAAAATAAAACCTGACAGCATACAATTAAGAATGAGATTTGAAATGACCATTGTATATTTCATGACAAACTTTCCCATATCATTTTACACTGCACTTATCACCCCCCCTGGTTTTTCTATAGCTCTCCTTCCTAAGCTGTTCAAGCAAACACACCCACCAGACAAAGCCTCTGTTTAATATCTGGTCAGGGCTCATCTCCCAACTCAAACGAAGACTTTCCACAATTACAGCATTTCCAAAGCATCTCATAGCCCCAGCTTAAAAACAAGGCATCAGGCTGCTCAAAGATCACCAGGGAATTTCTGCAGAGCTCCAGCTGGTGCCTGCACTTTCAGGAGACACTTGGAGACATTCAGGGAACTGCAGAGAAGGTTGCATGTTGGCTTACACAGGATTGAGGCTACATCCATGGCAAATAGCTGAGTTTTAGCTTTTCCCCTTTTGTATGCAAAGATTCTCACAGAAGCTCATTACATCAGGCAAAAAAACAACACCCAAAAAACTTTCATGTCTTGGTAGAAAGCTTAAAACCTCATTAAAAAAAAACCCTGATAAGCATTTGTAAACATAAACAGGACTGGATCAAAAGCAAAGCAGCAGACACCTGAATCTTCATTCAAAGAATCAGGCTCTGAAGCACACTCAGGAGCACCATTCCTCAAAGGGCTGCTGAAGGGGGACACTTTCTCAGGATTGAGGAACAAAGAGAAGCAAGATTTGTGGAAAGAGACAGCATATTACGAAAACACAGTTTTACATGCAAATATCTACACTCCATAATATAGTTAATATAAAAATATTTGCATGCAAACATATTTGGTATGTAATTAATTCACATCTTCAGAGGAAAGAAGCCAAAGTCAAACAGTATTAAACAGTGTGGTTTGACACTATGGTATCAGCAGCTTGAAGTGCCTTTGCGCTGTGGCATAAGTCACTCATCCCTCGTTTCAGTCACTTTTTGGGGTAAACTTTTTGGCAAACAGTGAACCAACGTGGAGCACCTGAGCTGCTTCAACCGTAACCTGATGTATTCTCCAGATTAAACACTGGGAAGTCCCATTAAAAGCAGCTTCAGCAGCTCAAACCCTCTTCCTGCCCACAGCGAGTCCTTTCAGTCCCCGTGCTGCACCCTATGCTGTGCAGCCACGCCACCACCCAGGCTGGCACGAGGATGCAAATTGGTTTTCAGCCAGTTTCCCACACTGATTCCCAAACAGCTTTGCTGACATGCTGCAAGGGAGAGTGCAAGGCTGACGTCCTGGGGCCCAGCAGCCCTACAACACAGCATGAAACCCCGACAGAAACCAAGACAGATACCACCTACAGAGCTGGGAATGCATTAGCAGGAAAGAGCCAAGAAAGCCATGTCTATGATCTTCTTGTATTTTACAGATCATGATAGAATTTGGAATCGAGATGAAATACAACAATTACTACAGGTTGTAATTAGTTGTGTTCTTTCTGCCTTTTTTTCTTTTTGAGAGAGAGGGAGAGCAAACATGATGTAGGATGCAACGTTATCCAGCTGCACACACAGAGGTTCCAGGAGGTACCTGGCATGCTGGATGAACATGGCACATTCTGGGATGTATAAATTGCATCCTGGAGACAAGCTCCATGAACCCTGATGGCTTCATTGCAGAGGCTATGGAAACACACAGGTGAGTTTTGCATTTGCTGCTCGGGTGCAGTACGAGTTCATTCAGCACTGCTGACTGACCGCCAGGAAAGCTGCTGTGTGTGATCAGTTTGGGGATGCTGGGCAGAAGATGAGGGACTTGCTTCAAGGAAATGAGGGTTTGGGAAAGATCTAGCAAAGCATAAAAGGAGCTAAAGTTTTTCTAAAGAATGAACTCTTGTCTTTCCCAAGTGAGAGCACTGAAGTAGGAGGATAAGCCTTTTGGGATAGTGTGTGTGGATATGATCATGGCTTAGCTTAGAAGAGATACCCTTATAAATGTAACCATGTATTATGTCTCCTCTCCCCTGTGTGCTGACCCTGCTTCCTTCTTTCTCTCCCTGTCCAAAGTGGTGAAGTTTAAGAAGCAAAAGAAAAAAAAGCATCAGGCGAAAACGCAAGACCATGAGCTCACTTGCCAAATAGCACAAAATACGAAGAGCTTGAGACCAGCCCTGTCAACCTACACTGTTCTCCATCTGCACTGGGGTAAGAAGCTCCATCTGAGCCAGGACAAACACCTCCCAGCACCTGCAGGTAACTGAAAGCATTCTAGAAATGCAGGTAGCAAGAACCTTGTTTGAATTACTGACCAGCTGTGACTCCTGCTCTTCCTCTTCCCCGGAGTTGTCTTATCCAACTGTTTTTTCCCTAAAATGCCCGGAATCCCATTAACCCCAAGTAGCAGACTTGCTCAGATGCTGATCCACTCAGTTGGCTGCACAAACTACACACATGTCTGAACTTCAAAACACATTTATTGTTATTATTATAGGTTTAAAGGACATAATGAGTTCAAGTCTGTTACTTTATAATTCATTCTTACAGTGACAGAAAAGCCCATTCATCTGTAAAAATGACACAAATGTGGCTGGCAAAACCTAAAATCCACAAAAGAGATTTTTCTAATTGCTTTGGACTTTATTTTTCCCTCTTTCCTCTCAGCCTGGTTTGTTACCTCTAGCCATTAAGATTACAACATTAAAGTCCTTGTACTACAAAACCCCCTGCTTTACTGAACATAATATGGGTATTGGGTCCAGTTGTTCTTATTAGGTCTGGTTCAATGCCTGCTCTGTTGGGCCCAGGCTGACTCTCATATAACCCCCACTGTTTCCTGGAAAATTTTCAAACAAATCAGCCATTCTTTTATTATTTATTTGCATCTTCCACTGATTTTTTTTTTTTTTTTAAGAAAGAGGACATTTGTTAGAAATGCAGTCAGCTTTTGGGGATCAAAAAATTAGTACCTTCTTCTCAGCACAGAACTGGCAGTGACATAGAAGTAAGTAGGTACAGAAAATCCAGATCTCAAGATCTAGGAATTGTGATGCAGGATCCTCTCTCCTCCTCTTCCCCATTTCTTAGTTGTTTTTTTGGGGTTTTTTTTGTGAGGTATCTCTGCCTAGAATAAAACTCAGCTTTGCTGCTGGGCTACCCTTGGCTTTTGATGTTTATAAATTACAGAAAGTGAGCTACCACCTTCCTGATGGGAACTAGCTAATGTTTCTTACACAGGATATGCTGCTTAAATGGTTCCAGACACTGAGGCACAGGTAGAAATGAGAGACTATATGCCCCTAGAGCAACAAGGCATTATATCTAGACTGGTCAGAAGGCAGATACACAGAGAAATCAAACTAGGGTCTGATTCTGTCCAGCTGAGAACCATCACCCTTGCTCAGCTGAGACACACCTTTTAGCCCACATTTTGGCCTAACATGGACTTGTTGTCATGCTAAAAAGTGATTCAAAGCATACAGAGAGCAGTTTTCCCACCTATGGTTCAGCTACTCCAACGAGGAGCCAAAATAAACTAAGAAGAGCAAGTCAGCATGGATAAATTTTTGTTACACAGAATTCCCATCTTTGCTGAATACACTTTTCCAACCCGTGAAACAAAGAGGCTCAGAAGCTCTTGCTACAACGTAACTTGTTAATCTAACTCTAATTCCCCCTTCACTTCTGCCCTCCTGGTTCATGCTGAACTGATTTCTGATACAAAAGAAAACAGGTCGTGTCCTCCCGTGCTTTGATGCCTTATATAGCTCCTGGGTTTGGCCTCCATATCGTGTTCTGTATTTCATACCCGTAACTGGGCTACAGAGAGAAAGTAGAACATTCCCTCTCTGTCAGGAAGCTGTGCACCTCTACTTCGGAGGGAGTTTAATTTAACAAAAGCTTCCAATTTATTCCAGGAACTTGGAACTGTTGATTTTAGGTTACAACATTACATCCTGAGCATCTCCATCTGACACTCTGTAAAGTCTAAGTAACGTGCTGTGTTGCTTTTGTGGCAATAACTATTTTCAATGTCAAATCACAAAACAGCTTGAAAATAATAATGAGGTCAGAGAAACAAGGAGTACTAAGGGGAAAAAAACAACAGTGTAAGAGACCAAATTCAAGGAAAATTTATTTTGCAAAGGCCCCCCCAGAAAGCATTGACTTGATATATTTATACCTTTCAGAATGTGCTGGTTGTATATAAAAATAAATACCACCATAAGACAGAGTAAGAGTAAAGGGATCAAATCATTGGATCACCTAGCAACGGAACATTAACCTACCTTTTATGCTGATTTTTTATGGCTGGTTTCAGACATCTCCATTTTCTCTATGCAGTACAATCCATCTTACTGAGAGTTTGCAGCACTGCAAACCAGCAGTGTGTGCGCCGCATCGTTAACCGGCACGACGGAGCTCAGGTCTGAGCACTCCAGCTAGGCTACACCTCAGCCCAGCAATTCTGTGTCGGGGAGTACCCTGTGCTATTCTGCTCTTGCTATTCCTTGCCTACTTGTTTTTAAGGAACAGTCTGCTCTTCCCCCCTCCCTCCCCCAGTATCTTGTCTGCCAGGAGACTCGTTGGAAGCAAACTGGGTGTCTCTTGATCTCAGTTCCAGCCTCCCTGTGAAACAGGCTTGAATCAAAGACTTGGCTGTAGTGAACACCATCAGCTATTTAAGTCAGCTGGCAGAAACACACACACTTAAGGAATATGAGGGAATGGTTAAAGGACAGGAAAATATGTAGGAGAATATGGAGTGAGAAGAGGGTCACCAATGCCATTTTCTGGCATTAGTAAGTCAACTGTTCATCCTCCCTCCTATAAATTTTTGTGATGACACAGAACTGCATAATTGCACCTTGGGCAGGGCAAAAAGATAATTTGGATTAACATCTCAAAGTGAAATTAATTTTTTTAAGTCTCCTGATCAGGACATCAAATACCTTAAATATCTTACAATGGGTTAAGATATTTTCTTTCTTATTTATGTGACAATGTGTTTGGGTTTCATCTATCTGTCTTACTTCACACACTGTTCAGATGAGTAAGATGTATGTTCAGACATTAGCATTTTCTGAATGCAATTTGTGGAGCTGAAAAGAAACAGACAGGTAGTATGTGTCCAAAATTATGTTAACTGATTTTACTAATATACAGTGATTCTGTACACTAACATTCCAGTCAAACTACACCTTTAAATTGACACATTATAGTATTTGCATTAAAAAAATAGTCACCACTTGTCCCAACTTTCCCATACATTTCATCTTTCTCCCTTTATCACATCTTTAGATTCATATCAGAAGATCCTTGTAAGGTCAGATACTGAAATGGGTAGGAGAAACTACTCTATAGCTGAGTTTAATTTTTTTGGGGGTGGGTTTTTTTTTTAGTTTATTTGGGTTGGGTTTTCTTTAACTTTGTGGGTTTGTTTTAAATGGATTTATTTTCAGATGTATCAGTTTCCCTGCCAGTTAGCTGCATATCTTTATAAATATTTGTTCTGAAACAAAGATAATGACAGTGCAGAGGTGTCTAATACTGCTTCTTCCAGTTGCAATGCAGCCATAAACAATTTGTCACACTGGTTACTAATCAAATATTCTAATCCAACACTGCATAATTAGGTCCTTCTGCTTTTAAACAGAGTAAGCTAATAAAATTATCATCATCTCTTTTCAGACCACACATTAAGGAGACTATGTGGCAGCAAGGTTCCTTTTTCCTAAGAAATAAGAACTTGAGTGTATTTGAACCTTGATTTTGTGTCGCTTTGTTAAATCTAAAGCATTATTTCTGCCCAATTATTTTGTGCAATATAAAAGTCAACATAAATATTCAAGCTGTACAACTCACACTTTACTCAGTGCAAACTGGAACTGAGCCAGATACTCCTTATTGTCAAGAAGTGAGGTAGCATAGTGAGTTGCTGACAACCACCCAGAAGATGAGGGCTACACCTTTACCTTTACCTGAAGAGGTGATATTTCTTCTCTGTTAAGGAAGGCTCCTTCTGATTCACCCAGCCTGTAGCAGGTGCAGTGTGTACCTCCACACTTCCAGGACAGCCTGCCAACATGCTGCAGCACAAGCAGTGGGGGAAAAACCTCCCAAGCCTAGAATGATGTAGCCAATATGTTCTACCACATGGTCATAAATGCTATTTGCATGTGTTGAGCTTCATAAATGAGCTTGCATGCTTAACCCTGTAAATTCAAACTGCTTTAATCATTCACATTTTGGTATTCCTTCAGTGCTGTGTGACAGTTTTTCATGATGGAGAGAACCCTCGATGAGTGAGTTATCCAGTTACTCTTTTCTGAGTGTCAGTAGGATGAAAGACAAGACTGGTCTCAAAAGTGCGACCTCAAGAGTTCAGATCCAAGGTCCATCCTGCCCACTATGGAACTGCTTGTGCCAAGGAAAGGCAGGACATAACTGGGCTGTTTGCATCATTGCACTGTGTGACACTCGAGCAGTCTGCAGTGTAAGGGCTTCCTTGCTTCACCCTACAAAATGTTTTCTTCTTCTTTTACAAGCAAATAGTCAAGGTTGCGCAAACCATAAGAACATTTTGAGGTTATGCTGTTTGATACACAACCATTAAAGTCAGAACAAACTCAGTCACACAAGCAAACTGAGATGTCAGAGTGGTAAAGGGGGATTCATGTCACATGCTAATTATTCACTCTGTACTGTGGCACACAGTTTGCCACACCAGCATGATATAAGCAAGTAAGAACTATACATTTATAACTTTGAAGAGACACAATAGATTGTGCCACTAAAACATTGCTTGAGGAGGAGTCAATCACCCATAAATACCACACTGGGATTTTTCCCTTTCCCTAAACTTGTTCCTTTAAAACAACATTTTCTCTTTGATAGTTCTATTTCCTTCTTTTATTTATTTGCTATTTTTAATAACTAGCTGGTTCACTGAAATTTACCTGAAACAGTTTGAAAGCTGAGTGATACTTTGCTGATATGTAAGTTTTATTTACACACATAAGCGTAAGCCTATATTTTGGAAAAAAACTCGAGGCTGCACTTTGGAGTGCTGATAGTTGTCTCCTCTGCTTGGGTACACAGTGTGACTGGTCCTATGAAGCAGCATGAACAGAGACCATTTCTAAGGCAATTAAAACCCCCCACCTCCTTCAACTGAATAAAACCACCAGAACAGCTAATACATTAAATTATTAAGCTGTAAAATAGTTCCTGTACTTACTAGACTTGAAAAGCATGCCAGTCCTACCTCACACCCACTTTTCCTCTGTTTTTCTCTCATCTTCGATCTTATACTTAGGTTCATGAAAAAGCACAGTGAAAAATGAGTTCTTATGATGAGAATATAAGTTTCTCTGGGTTTAAGCTATTTTCATATAGCAGCATTAAATTAAAATTTCATGCACAGGATATGAGATCATGCAGAAATATCTGAACTTAAGTAATCTGCTTCTATCCAAAGGCAAGACTGCTGTTTGGGAAGAGTGTCCTCACTGTAGCAGAAAGCTAAGGACATATACAGGAGATGCCAAGGAAAAGAAAACCTTTCCCTATGGCATATGCAAAAAGCTGCTCTCACACAAAGCACAGATGCTCTGAATGACAACAATGGAAATGAAGTTACTTCCCCTCCTCTAACAGTTTTCTGCTCACTCCAACTTTGCTCCAGGGTAAAAATTCATCTGCCATTCATAGAAAACCCTCTCCCACCTCAGCTGCTCCAGAGGATTAGACAGGGACCAGAGCAGCATGAGTTGCTGCAGATTTTCAAGTTGCAAGTATTCTCAAGCTGTATTCCCTTATAGCATTTAGGACTTCCACAAAGGAGTCTGATCTGCATGCAGACCTCTGACTGAGCAGGCAGCCAGCACAGCTTTGCCTCAGCATGTGCTTGTGACCACCCTCAGCAGTAGAAGCACAGTCACCTGCAACTCAACCAGCTCTCCTCTGGAAGTGGTTTCCTTTGAGACATCCAAATCAAGATACCAGCACTGGCTCGTTCCCAGTGCCACCTCACAGCTTAGACATTACAGGGAATAAACTACGCATCCAAATACAATCACTTTTAAAAGCACACTAAGAATGCAACTATTACCAACCATCTCTAAACAGTAGTTCTAGCTGATCACACCACCAGAACATGTGTGTAACTCCAGTGTGCCAGCAGGCCATGGGACCACAGGAAGGTCCAAGCCCTCCCCAGCTGCTCCCACCAGCACAACAAATTTCAGAGGAGCTGTCCCATGGCTCAGCACTGATGGGCTCTCCCAGACCAGCAGGGCTGATGCTGCTTTGTTACCCCTCTTTTACAGACAACAGCATCTACCCATCCACGTCAAACCTGTTTGGGTTCCTGGAGCAAAACAAATATTATTAGTAAATATTTACATATTTCAAAGAATCCATCAGTGATCTCTGCACTTACTGTCCTGTATTTATCCATTCCTGACACTAACTGATACCCCGCAGAGCTGGTATCAATGAGGGATACAAGCAAACTATACTTGCAGAACAAAACTAAGATTATTTATTTGTGTTTGACCTTCCTTAAGTCAGGGAATCCCTCAAAGTAACATCAAGGAGCTTTAACCTCTAATGTGTACTTCAATGTTAATAAAAACGAAGACATAAGACTATGTCTTATCAGTTATGTCTACCAGTTTCCAAGAGGAGTAACTGGTTTTTTGCTTTTGGTTTGAAGAATTCCAATAAAATGCAAACGCTGCAGCACCAAAGCAGCTTCAACCTTTGGTTCTCATGATCCTGTTCCTATTCATGCTACAAGGGGACACAGCAGATTACAAAATGAGAGGGGAAAAAAATAAGGCAGGACAGTATTTTGAATTCATCTAGATTTGGACACACCTGGAACCTTGGTAATGAAAAAGTAAGGTAGTTTTTTCCAAAATATTGCAACTTTAAGACAATAAAAAGCACTTCTTTATTTTCAAAGACTTATCTGTGCTTATCTACATAATCACTTGTGGCTAAGTTACCTAAAAATATTTCACGAGTCAGTAGACAACAGAGAGCTAAATTAAAAGATTATGTTCTGGTAGTACTTATCCGTATTAAGCTGTGAAAGTACGCAAACACAGAACCCACACACACAGACAGGGGCTGAAAAATCTCCCTAAATCCTTTGGAAAAGAGGAAACTTGGGTTCCCCCACAGTATAAACTAAGAACTGATCTGTGAGAAAAAACATGGAACTGGAAAAGCTGATTGCAGTCAAAAGCTTTTGCCTTTTGCAACACTGTTCCTCCCTCTCTTGCAAAGCCTCCAACTTCCTCTGGTGACTCTTTTTTTGCACCGTCTCTGACCTGCACAGACACTGGGGAAAGTAATTTCACTCTTTACAGAGATCTACATAGAGTTATGGAGTAGGAGAACCAAGTTTGTTTGCTATGTATCCCATTGATTCAGCACTTGGTAGTAACAAGGACTACTCCCAGCAATCTGCAAGAGTCCTCCTCACTCACCAGTACAACGTGTGACATCAGAGAGCAGAAAAAACTCTCATTGATCTCAGGGCACATGGAAAGCCTTTGTGATTTATGGCAGTTTGGTTATCCTGATAAATGCCATGGCCAAAGCAGCTGCGTCCTGAGCTTTGCTGGAGGGTCAGAGGCCGCGATGCTGAGCAATCCAGATGATCGACACAAGGCAAGTGCTGGATTTTACACATATCTACATGAACAACCGACCTCGTGTATGACAGCACACGGCAAACCTCTTTATACCCCAAACCCCTGCAGTTCCTCTCCCTTCACATCAAATCCTGACCTTTACCACCACCAGCAGCCCAGTGCAGACCCTGTTTAAGACCACTGCCACGCACTGACCATGCAGAACTGCAGCTCAACGCCCTCTGTAACTTGCAAGGGAGGAATGGGAAACCTGGCCAACAGCTAATCTCAGCAGGACATTTGTAACTGGAGACTTGCAGAAAAGATGAAATTGTGCCAGGTCTTCGATCATAAAGTCTTCAGGACAAATTGTATCTTTATTTATATGATGCACCACACCCTGCACAATTCCCCCCAGTTCACCTTGGGATCTCTGAATCACTTGGCCATAAATTTTCAATAGAGAGCAATAACACAAGTCATATTAATACACCAATATCAGCTGGACCATGTCGAAATAAATTGGCCAGCAGCTCAGAAAAGGAATTTTAATGACTAACTTATACATTGTTCTCACACTAAACAGAAAACATCAGCGTTTAAAAAAAGCTGATTTATGGCAGTTACACTTAAAAGCTCAGAATATTTTAGATAAAACAACACAATTGCATATACTGATTTCACATATGAAACAGCAGCATAGGGGGAATGTTATAGGTGTCTTAAGGTTTTTAACTGTAATTTTAAAATAGTAATTTTAGGGGTCAAACAAAATGTGAGACAAATTATGCCAGCCAAGCCCAGCCTGACTGCAGTGGGCACATTGCCACCAATTGGCCATGAGAAGTATGGAAAGACATCCAGGCACCCCAGGAAAAAAGCTACACCTTACCTCTAGTAAGTGCTCAAAAAAAGCAAACCCAAATTGAGGTGCAGAGGGAAGGCTCTACTGGTAGGACTTTAACAGCTTATATCAGCCATGGGATGGCATAAGGGACAAAAATCTGTAAATCCCTATTCCCAAATTATGCTGAGAGGGTCTTTTCTCCCCCCATTCAAGATTCCAAAGGATCTTGGGTTTCTTCTCCATTACTGGAATTAGTTTTGCCTTAACATTTGGGACAATTTTTCCTTTCCTTGGTCCATTTACAAACAGAAATGTTCATGAATGATAAAACAGAGCTTTTGCAGGCAGAACTTGATTTAGGTTATGATCACATCCCCTAATACTTACAAAATTATCATCTTTTGAGGATACAGTTAAGCAGACCTTATGCTACAGTTTTCCTTTGTTTCCTGGCTGACTTGAGGTGATCCTATCCCTCCCAACTCATCTGTTTCAGCACCCACTTCTCAAAATGCTGTTCCCTACCTGTGCTAGTACACCTTCCTATGAAGCTTGAGTCTACACAGGTTACACAAAGGAATCAGGGTTAAAATAATCTGGAGGAGAAAGGCAGGGAAAGTGTGGAGCAAAGAAGGGCCACAAGGGCCTGGCTGCCCTCACTGAAAGTTCAAAAGGCAGCAGCTACTTTATTAGCTGGTTCAAAGCACGTTGCTTTAATTATCCTTCCCAGGGAAATCCTTAGGATTTACAGTGGTGCAGAAACGCTTTTTCTGTGTATAATCACATGGCTGATATTGCCTTCATCTTGCCTGAAAATAATTAAAAAAACTCCAAATCAACTACCTAACTAGTAAACACAAAATGTTTCATTTGCATTCAGAGTTTAACCTATATAAATATGCACATCAATCTCAACTGACTCGGCCTGAATTTGACCTGCTTCTTGTCTCTGCCACCTTTTGGTCATGGTACTAGAAAAGCAATTGAATTTAGAGAGCCAAAGGTCTTCCTCACCTTCAGGAATGGAAAATTACTCCACTGAATTTCAAGCATGCCTGTGTGAAGGCACAGGGTCATTTTGGACTTAACCACAGCACAGAACAGAGAAGTAGACGTGCCCAGAGCAGCAGCCAGCAAATCCCTGGGCAAGTACTGAAGATTTACTAACAAAAGCTCTGGGAAGACTTGCAGTGAGGGGTATGGTGAGTCAGCATCAAGCCCAGTAGTAAGAGTAGTATTTTAAAAGTCAAAAGCAGAATATATAAATATTTCATAATTAGGTTACTATTATGTTCCAGTGGAAGCAAGCAATTATCTACTGTTGTCCCACAATTCTCCTTCTCCATAGTTACTTGCAAGCACTGAAAATTTGGATAAAATAAAAGACACTCCACAACAAACTACTCTGATATCACGGACTGCGGATGCATCCTGGCATGCTACACAAAATCCTGGGGACTTGCAGACAACCTGGGTTGTTGCTAGAACACATAACCAGCTGACACTGAACACCTGTCCTAGAGATTTGAACCATCCTCTCTTTTGTCCTAAGCAGTTGCATGAAGTGTGAATATTTTCATGTCTAAAGAGGGGCTGGTCCAACGTACTGGGAACAGAACTTCCTAGCGGCCAAGGTGGCACAGGCAAACACCATCCACCACAGACAGCTTCAGAAGACACTTACTTTACACTACAGTGCTGTCATGCAAGTGAAGAAAAGCTTCTTCATGGTTTTTCCTCAAACCAGGGACTTGAGTAAGCTACAGCATCATTGACTCAGAATTCCAGTTGCAAAGACCTTGGTTGTCATTTTGAAGGCAGCACAGCCTTTGATCAGTTACACATGCAGCAAAAAAGTCCCTCCCTCAAGTCCTTCCCCAAACAATTCCTCCAGGTTTGGCTTACATTGGGTTTTTTGTTTGTATTTTCAAGGATATTCTGATGCAACAAATATGTTAGACATCTCTGTCTCATAGATAAAACAGAAAACATAAGAGTTGTTTTATTTGAATTTCAAAATCTCATTTGTAAACCTGGCCTGAAAATGCTATTTGCTTGTTTGCAATTAAACTTGTGTCTGTTTATATTGAATGCAAATCTCAGACATGTTACCCATAGGCTGGAGTTCAGAGCCTGAGTGCAGAGAGATGTGGGGACAAATCTTTCTCTATAATGCTATGAATTAAAAGCAACAAATTTAAGAATCAATTAACAATTATTGAAAAATTACATTGTGTTCTGAGCTTTGTGATGCTTATTCTTGAGTATTTGAATAACTCATTGAAATCATCCAAGGTAAACGGTATTTCACTTCATATCATAAGAAAATTACCGATGATAAAAAAAAAAAGTGTAAGGCTATTCAGATTACACCTGCTTGAGGAGAGAAAGTAAATAACATCTTTTCTAGGTCTTCTACTTATTTTTTTCACTTATGTGTTGGGTGTTTTCCGGTTTGTTTTTTTTTTTTAAACATCTATAAAAACCTAGCACTGCTCAAAGAATTAAAGACCTTAATATTAATGTAACAATGTGCCAAAAAACCCCCACGAAAGTTGATTAATAAACTGCTGAATAATAGGTGATTAGAAGCTTGCCAAAGGCTCATCTGTGAGAGCTTTCACAGACGAGCTGGAATGCTGCAGAGGACACCGACTCAGGGCAGCCAGAGCTCTGCATTAGCCACAGTGGGAACGCGCAGGAACCACATCTTTTTTTGGAACTCATTGCTTAATCCAAAGAGGAAAAAAGGAATCTGCAAGACTAATCTGGTCTCAGGAGTCTGGGCTCAAAGGTTTCTGAAAGAATAGGAGTGGGTGCTGCTTTTAGAGCTGAGTAGTATTTAGATTTATTGTTTTTCCCCTTGAAGATGCATTGCTCTAACTTACTAATTTATGGATTATTTTGGGCAGAGAGATAGCTGGATTTCTATTTATTTAATCTTAATTATTGAGTGATGCTTCCAGTGTGCATTGAAACAAGCATATCACATGCCATTTGTGGGTTGCTGTGGCTTTTCATTTTGTTCTTTCTAATTGTCTGGCAAATTGCTAAGGAATTTGGATTTTGACTACGTCATCAGTATTATGTTCTCTCTCTGTGATAAATTATCACAACTGATCAGTTTGTACTGCAAAGCAGCCAGGACAAAGCGATGAAAAGCATGCAAAGTTTTGTGCTATATGAACAGATTTCTTGAGACTTCTGGCTTCAAATACATAAAACATAAAAATTTATAATGGAAAACACTCCTACCTGGCACACAGAGTGCAATTATACAATTATGCTGCATGAAGCTTGAAGAAAGGTTTTCATTACGTCTATCCTGTGCTCATTTTCATGTGATGTTCAATGTGTTGTTTGTAATCATGTGCTATTAGACTAGTGGTTTCTAGAAGACTAAAATGGATGGGGTTTTTTTTAAGTTATTTTTAAGCATCACATTCACGAGGCACTGGCTGCAAAGCTTTTAATAATGATACATCTGATAGGTAAAGAACAAAATGTGAGACAGAAAAAGAGAAAAGAGTAAACAAACCAATTCATCCCTTCCTGGCCCCTCCTGACACAGTGCAGTAGGTCATGGACATGCCGAGCTGTCCAAAAGGAAGTCACTGCCCTATGATCAGATGGAATGAACAACTTGTACCTCTTTTCAACCTCACCATCAAAATCCTACATCTTGTTCTTCTAACCAGATGTCAGCTCCTGTAATGCACAAGAGAATTGTTTTCACCTTCGTGGCAAGTTTGGCTTAAGTAACCAACAGGTTCCAAAGTTAAGTGGGAGGGATGAACACAGACACAGTGAAATCAGGTAAGATCTCACTTGCATAGAGCAGCAAGTGAACAACAAGCAGGTACATGGACCTCTCTCTGACATGCAGCTTGAGCCCAGACATGGGTTCAGTCACTTATAATAACATCCCATGATAATTAAGCTGAATCTGTGAACAAGCACAATTTTGCAAACATATAGAGTCAAATGGGAACTCAGATAATCCCACAGAAGAGCCAATACTTCTCTTTCTTCTAATAAGTTTGTGCCCATGGTGGGAGAACTTCCTGAAACATGGACAAAGCGACAGGTATGTTTGGAAATTTAAATTTGAAGGACAAATTTAAAACCAGCACAAACTCTCATAGCATATTAAAGGCTAGCCAGTGTTAAAACTGGTACCTATAAATAGCTCATACTTCTGAGAGGAGACATGCACTTAAAATTCCCCAAGTGCCAGTGAATGATGACCTGAGATAGTTCCACCTGAGCAATAAAAGCACTCAACAGAATCGAGAGTTTTACTACTAGGGACAGAACAGGTTGAATTTTTTCTTTTGTGCCCTGTTCTTTCATTTCCAGTTGCATCATTATCAGTAACAAATAGATAAATCAGTTAAAATAATGATATTCAAGTGATCCTACATAAAATAAATAAAAACAAAGAAAACACACACCAAAAAGCCAAAAATGAAAAGCACGTGTTATTCTTGCAGCTCATCTGACCTCCTCAGCACAACAAAAGCTCAAACAAAGGCAAAAAAAAAAAAAAAGATAAACAAGACCAAACCAAAAATCTGAACAAATTGTTTCATAGCCTCAGAGTATCAGATAAAAAAATATAACTGCTCTGAAACGTTTAAAGAGAATACAAAAGGGCCTCTACAATAGTATAACCTTTGCCTCTGTCTGCTAGCATCACAGTTTACACGGTTTCCATGGAAACCCTCTGCAAACATATGAATGTGCTTGTTGCGTTAGATGTTGAACAGAAAATCCTTTGTGGCAACTCTGGAGGGCCATGGCCAGTGCCAACCTCCCAGTGGAATAATGCCCTTCACTATGCCTTACCCAGAAGGCTCATGACACACTCACTCACATGGCACAGCTGCTGCCACCGCTTGTTTTCCCTCAACTCACGATGAAAAATATTAAGAGCAAAAAAACAGGTGCACATTGTAACTATTAAATATTTCTTCCCTCATGGAGAGCCTGATTTGCCCCCATCAAACTGATGGCAAAACCTCTGGTTCTGGACTCTAGGACGCAACCCTGGAACAGCACAGTGAGGAATGACTGGGAGACTTCCAGCAAGGCTTCCAGTCAGGGCACTGGGGAATACATTTGCATGTTGAGTAGATAACTACTAAGGAAGGGGATGCCACAAGTCTTCATTATTACAAGCTTTGAGAAAAACACATTCAAATAACACATTACAAAGTGACACATAAAATCTCAGCATGCAACAGGTACACCAGGCCAGAAAATAAAACTAGTTTCATCAGCTCGTTATTTCCCATCATGGAAAGACCAATTGACCCACAAATAACTCACTGGATAGGCTCCTTCTCCAGACAGAGGAAGGAAAATTCTACTCAAGACAGTTTGAAGTGTCATCAGGAGGGCTGGTTTCTTTTTTTTTGTTGTTGTTGCTAAGGGTATGTGTGCAAGTGAAAGCTGAGGAACTAAAGAAACTGGTTTCTGTTTTACAAAGGAAGAGCTACTGGCAAACATCTGAATTCTGAATTTCCTCAGAATGCAGTGCCCACTCAGCAGTTGTACATCTTTGACCAGCATAGAAATATGAGTGCTTCTAATAAAAATGCACCTAGCTGGAATGTACCTTGTTTGTAGATGACAACATTCCCTTACATCCTTACTCCTCTGAAAAAACAAATTCTTACTACAGCGAGTTTGACTCTAATTTTTGATGTGTCAATGGCTTAATTTACCTAATTGCTTACAGATGTGCACAGTGTCGGGCGGGATGGCAGCTCCAAAGGCCACCAAGATCAAATCAGGTCTGTGGACTCTGCATGGGATGTGAAGCTTGTCTGGGCCATTCCTTGTAGGAACGGGGAGCTCAGC
>NW_008685124.1:0-281 GCF_000695815.1 Acanthisitta chloris | reverse complement strand
GGGTAATGTAGGAAGATGGGGAAACCCTTTGTGTACCACAAGGAGATCTAGCTTTAAGTGAGAATTGTGTGTAAGGCTTTTATTGTATACGTATATGTAGAGAGTAAGGAAGATATTAATTAGGCTATGATGTAGACGATAATATAATAAGGGGTGGATATTGTCCTGCGTTTCAGTGTGGGGGTAGCCAATGATACGTATTCTGTTGTCACATCCACAAGCTGTTAAAGCAGGTGGGGGCAGTGATTGTTGTCTCCTCATCCCTGACAGCTCCCTCAAGG
>NW_008685123.1:63689-90179 GCF_000695815.1 Acanthisitta chloris | reverse complement strand
GTCACCTTCTGTAAGGCCTTGTAATGATTAAGAGATCTTGCACCTTTAAACTCTTCCATCTTTTGCCATTTACCTTCCAAGGGACAAACCTTCTGTTGTCACCTAAAAAGTGTTAGATTTCCTGGTTCTGAAGTGAAGTAAAGTAGAAAAACACCCTCACCAAACACACTGAATCCTCAGGCTGCCTTCCTGGGCCATATATATATATATAACACAAGTATATATATGTACTTGTGAATATCTAACTTCAGTGGCAGGGGTTTGCTTTGCCATGGGTTAGCTTTTTTCCCTCTGACATTCTTTCGTTGACTGTTCATTTTTTTCTAAAATGACTCTGTCATTCAGGAAAGAAGGCAAGAATAGACTGCACTAGAACTTCCACTGTCCATTCTCACGCTTCATCACATTACTGTTTAGAAAATCCTTTTAAGAACAGATTTTAGTGCCTAATATCAGCCATAGATGCTGAGGTTTATGAACTGCATTACAAGAAACACAAATTTGAAAGGGAATTGCTCATGTGACTTTTTAAGAGCAAAGGATTTCCTTGCTTCTGTTGTGACTGATGGTTTGTGCAATATATTTGTTATTCTGCATTTTACAACACAGTTTTGTTGAGTGGTTTGCCAGACCAGGGCGTTCAAAATGGTGAGGCAGGTGCCCCAAATCATGAGAGATACTTAAAATTAATAAGAGTTCGAAGGAAAATAGGAATTTGTGGGTTGTTTCTGAACCCCTCTGATGTGCTCAGTTTGTAGGACATATAAGGCCAGGGAAAAATATAAACACACCTTGCTTTACACAATCAGATGGTTCCAGGTTCTGCCTCTTTTAAAAATATCAGCAAGACTTTCAACAAAATAGTGAGAATTTGGTTTCTGAACACTAATAGTAATCCTTGTCAGTGACACCTTTGCTTTATTCTCCTCAGCAACTGAAGATGAAGCAAGAGAGTTTTCTTTATGTCCAGTGCACACTCAAGAGCCACTGAAGCTGTTTTGTGAGACCTGCGATACCCTTACCTGCCGCAGTTGCCTTCTGACAGATCATAAGGAACACAGGTACCACACACTGATTGCTTAATCGTGATAGTGGCTAGAACTGTAGCTAATTGAGATTAAAGACTTTTCATCTATGTTTTCTGTCAGCTGAGGTTGCAGGCTGATCTGAACTTAAAAGCCGTGGCAAATTCAGTTTAGTTGTCTTATGCCCAAGCGATATAACACAGCTAACTGCCCCCAGAGGCACTCCCTGTTCTCAGCAGTGTGTACCTTTCCCAGTTGTGTTGTCTGCCCAGGTACTGTGCATGCACACATAGAGTTCTCATGATTGTGCTCAAAGGCACAAGTTGAACTCAATACTTAGCGTGGCTCAAATACTTCTGTTTGTCTTTACCAAAGACTTCATGACTGTACAAGACTGGAGTTACCAATGCTTAAATGTGTTACTCAAACAGGCAACTGTGGAAATGTGTGAGCCGTGTAAGGCATTGTTTATATACAGTGACACTTTCTGTGACATGAGCCTGCCCATATGAGGGATGATAAAGTTCAGCTGTCACAGAGGCCATCTGCAATAGGAAAGAAACAGAGCACCATGTCCAGACAGGTATTAAGGCAGCTGGTCCTCTAAACTGATGAACTGATAAGTTGTTTACTTATGAACATGAAAAAAACAAGGTGTGAGAATATCCCCTTCTTTCACAGGTTCAGACATCTTGACGAAGCTCTGCAAAATCAGAGAGTTATTCTTGAAAATGTCATAACTAAAGTGGAAGAGAAAAAAACTGTAATTCAGCTTTCAGCTAAACAGATTGAAGACAGGTAATTGCTATGCTTTTTTTTTTCCCCCATGAAAGCAGGTGATATGCAAAAATATTTTCACTAAATGTAGGTTAACAGAATTAAATGCAGCTGCTTTATTTTTTTTTCTTGTTGGAGGGTAGGAAATAGTAGGAAGATTAAAAATCTCCAATTCATGCTTAAGTGGCAGTGACAAGTCATGGCACTGTGATACATTATTCCATAGTCTTTATAAGGCATGTGACAGCTGACTTCAGAGTTAAGATTTCTTTGTATAATCTGTTTCTGAACTAGATTCTGAAAATATTAGAAATAAAGATAATTTCTAAAATAGCTTATTTCTTCAAGAAACCTCAAAACAATCTGCAATCACAGTCAAGACTAATAAAAAATGAAAATATTTCATTATATGAACTGAATTTCAGTTACTAATTATGCATTTAGTAGCTGTTGGATCTCTCTTCTGCATTTATAAAACCATTTCAAACACCTTGAAAGAGTGCAAATCTATTTATACTTTAGCTAAAGTGAGAAGTTTTTGGATGTATTCTGTGTGTATTTGTTGACAAAAAGATTAATGTTGTTCTTGGCATGATGTTTGAGAGAATCAATCAGCATTAGCATATCACATCCAGAGAGCAATGATCAAGGTTCGGTCTTCAGACGGAGATTAGTGAAAAATGGTGTCCCTGAATTGGGGTCATGACTGTTGAATATCTTCATCAATGACATAGACAGTGGGGTCAAGTGCACCCTTAGCAAGTTTGCAGATGACTCCAAGCAGAATGGTGCAGTTGACATGCTTGAAGGATGGGATGCTATCAGAGGAAACTGGACATGCTCAAGAAGTGGGACTGTGTGAACCTCTTGAGGTTCAACATGGCCAAGTGCAAGGTCCTGCATATGAGGCGATGCAACCCCTGGGGGTTGGAGCATAGAGATTGATGGCAGCCCTGAGGAGAAGGACTTGGGAGTACCAGTGGATGAAAAGCTGGACATTCACTTGCAATGTGCACTCAGAAAGCCAACCATATCCTAGGGTGCATGGCCAGCAGGTCAAGGGAGGTAATTCTGCCCCTCTGCTCTGGTGAGACTTCACTTGGACTACTGCGTCCAGCTCTGGAGTCCTCAGCACCGGAAACATGTGGACCTGTTGCAGTGGGTCCAGAGGAGAGCCACAAAAATGATCAGAGGGATGGAACACCTGTCGGAGTTGGGGTTGTTCAGCCTGGAGTAGAGAAGGCTTCATGGAGACCTTACTGTGGCCTCTGAGCACTAAAAGGGATTTCTAAGAAAGACAGGGACAGATTTTTAGTAGGGCCTCTTGTGATAGGAAAAGGAGTAATGGTTTTAAACTGAAAGAAGGTAGATTTAGACTAGATATAAGGATGAAATATTTTATGATGAGAGTGGTAAAACACTGGTTGCCCAGGGAGGTGGTGGATGCCCCACCCCCGGAAACATTCAAGGCCAGGGTGAATGGGGCTTTCAGCAACATGGTCTAGTTGAAAGTAACCCCGCTTATTGCAGGGGGTTTGGACTAGATGACCTTTGAATATCCCTTCCAACCCAAAAGTTCTATAATTCTATGTTTGAAGAGAAGTGTGGGAGAACTAATGGGAAATGATACAACTTTCGTTGGAGTTCTGTCAATAGCTAGATCAGTTCTTGTAACAAACAGCTATTGAACTGTGAATTAAATGACATACCAGTTGGCTCATCCAGAGATATGTGTCTCTTACCCATAGGTTGCTTGAAGTGAAACATTTGTACAAAAAGGTAGAAAACCAAATCAAAATGGCCAGGATGGTTCTGATGAATGAAATTGATAAACGAACAAACATCCTTCTTGAACATCTTGAAGTAAGTGAGGCTATTTTATTTGATACCTTGGGAAATTAAACTAAATTAAATTTAATCCCAGTACCAATGGAAAGAATATAGACTGTGAGACATATTGTCCCTCTGCTTATATTTTCAAATATTAATCTTTTTTTTTTCTTTTCCTCCATAATTTTATGTGGATAAACATCCAGGACGAAGTGGGAAAATGGTTGAGTTAACCATATTTTCTAATGTATTCACAGAAAATATGTGTACACCTTTTGAGTACTTACAACACAAACCAGCTTCTGGTTTTAATGTTGAATTTGTAAGAGCTCACTAGCAGCACAGTTAATACCCTATTTCAAAAATGATTCTTTGGTCTACTTTCCATAATAACCTGCAGTTTCGACTCTTTCATTTTGGGATGTCCAGTTGAAGTATATATGATTCTATTTTGAAATGTGCTGAGCACAAAAATTGCTGATCAGAATTTCCAGTTCTTGGTTATTCTTGGGTCATTTTAGCAGGTACTGGGAAGACAAGGCACTCAGCATGGGATGGCTACCTTTGGACTTAGATATCTGATTCAAATATGGTTACTCAGCTAAGTAGCTTTGCAAAACAAAGCGAAATGTATGTTCTTGTTTCAGTCGTATTAAACATGAAGTAAATTCAGTGTTCATGTGTTCTGACAACATCTCAGTGTTTGTCTGAGTTATCTATAGCCACAGTTGAACTGTGCATACACTTAAAGTATAGGCACAGTGCTCAGCTGAAGAGCATGTAGGGGCATCCAATGAAATTGGCAGGTGCCAGGTTCAAATCAAACGAGGGCAGGTTGTTCTTCACATAAATGGTAAATAAGTGTGGAACTCCATGCAGCAATATATTTTGCATGGTTTCAAAAGGAATCGAACAAATCATAGAAAAATACCTTGAGGGTGATAATGTAGGTTCTGTTTTTGTGGCTCCTAAATCACAGAGACAGGAAGACTGCTTTGAGGAAATGCTGCATTCTTCCCCTCTTATATTCTTCCTTGGGTGTCTTCTGTTGTGCTCCAGGTGCAAATTTGATCCATCTTCTACAGCTTTCTTGGGTTACATTAGTCTGTTAAACCAAGGCTAGAATAATGCAGATTGTTTGCTCCTGGGGAAATCATTACTCTTCCTGAATTCAAACATATCTCCTGGGTAGGATTTGCTTTCTTTTTATGATTGGTGGTTTAAAGAGATGCCAAAGAACAGTGTTGCTGCAAATAATGCATAATGTCGTGCCAATGATTGTATGCATTGTGTGTGTCTGAAGAATGACAGCTATCTCCTACTGATTCACATTGTTAACAGAAAATCACCAGTGAAAGGAAGCAGAAATTGGAGCAACAACTGCAAGGTGTTGTGGTCTTAAGCAGACAGGTGGAACATGTTCAGAACTTCATCAGCTGGGCTGTGTGCAGTAAAAATAGCATCCCATTTCTCTTCAGTAAAGAGCTGGTAAGATCAATACTTACTGTGCAGCAATTGTAGAACTGTTTTAAGGATTTAATGTTTCTCAAATACAACATTTTTCATGATCTTGTAATGGTGAATAAAATCATCATTCTTTAATTTGTCACCAGATTGTATTTCAGATCCAGCGCTTGTTGGAGACAAACTGTACCACAGACATAGGCCCTCCTCTGAAGATCAGATTTACTTGGGATCCCTCCTACTGGACTAAACAACTGTCCAATTTGGGTAAGAAAATCATAGTAGGCAAGTGCCCAAAGCTAGACTAGACAGACATAGACAATACAGTACTTTCCCTAATAAAGGGCTCTCCTTTTTTGTTTTGGCATCCAGTTTTGAACCTTCTGTCATAGTTCTGAAGAAAAGTTAGTGTGGCTGAACTTTCCTGTTTTACCCTACAGTTACATCAGTTCACCTATTAAAAGACGTTTAGATGTCAGATCCTTTTAGTATCTTAGTGGCCAAGGGACCTGAGCAGTGTTGAGACACTTAAAATTAGTAGGCAGAAAAGTGGCTTTAAGACACTGACTGTATAATAATTACAGTGTTATGTATATAACAAATGTGCATACTGTGACTTTGTTTCCCACCATCTATGAATTTCCCAACTGCAGTGGGTTTTTACAGTAAATTCAGTTCTGTGGACTGATCGGTGGTCTAAAAGATCTGTTCTCTACCCATTTTAAGATATTAAAAACTAGATGGGGTAAAACACTACCAAAAGTCTTGGAGAGAGTAATCTTCTGACTTAATGCATGGACAAGATAATTTCACAGGTCATGTCTATTTCTACCTTTTACAAGTCTCACCTGTATAACATCAATCTCTTTTATTTTTGTCACTTTCACCCTGGAATTTCTCTTTTGTACCTGTGTGTATGGATGAGAAGATAAGCTCATACTTTAGTAAAAAATGAAAGTATAAGCCATATCCAAGACAAAATAAGTGAAGGTCAATTTTTCAAAGCGTTTGCTGGTAATTCAACCATGAGTTCCACTGACATCAGTGGGAGTTTGGTGTGACTGGAAATCACTGAAAAAATATTGATAAATTTGTCTTGAAGATCTGTTGACAGACTGTTTAGATAGGATATTTTAACATCTTTTATATTTGAAATGTAGACAGGGAAATGACCATCATTCACTATTTTTATTGTGTAAATTTGTCAAGACCATAGGAGGGAGTAAATTTGCTGTTTATTCCAGGAGGTTTCACAATGGAAGGTGAACACATTTCTCACTCGGATGTGCTACTCTGTGGAAACATTCAGGAGTTACAAACCTCTCTCTGTCATGGGCACCATTCATCAGCATCACAGCTGGTGCCTGTGAGTACCCAGTCACATCAGTTTCCACCTGTGGTTCAGAGTTCTGCACCTGTGTGTTGCTCTCACTGCCTCAGCATTCCTCACCCAAACAAGTCTCAGCCTTCATACCAAGACATAAACCGCCATAAAAACTTTCAACAATCTCCCGAATTGCACCAGCAGCACTTTCCTCTGCAGTACAGCATGCAGCAGCATGACAAAGAGCAAAGGGCCCCCCAGCCTGTGAAGCTAACACATACTGGGCAGGAACAACATTCTCTGTCAGAGCCAGAGAATGTGTCCAGGAGATTGGGAAAGCCCTTACCATCCCAGCAGCCACAGCAAGCTGCACCCCCAGGTTATGCTGTTGTATCACATGAGGCTCAGCAGATTCACAAGAGCCATCTGCAGCCATTGCACACAGAGGCATCTCTGGAGACATCAACTGTGCAAGTGCAACTCGGTCACCTCCAGAAGATAAAATCTAACCACTTGGTGCAGCCACCTCCGCAGCAGCAGCAGCAGCAGCAGCAGCTGCCACTAGCATCACCACTTCCAGGTCAGAATGAGAACACCCACAAACAAGTCATCCAACAGAGCCTAGACATCATGCACCACCAGTTTGAACTCGAGGAGATGAAAAAGGATCTGGAGCTTCTTCTGCAGGCGCAGGGACAGTCCAGCTTGCAGCTGAACCAAGCCAAGCCACCTCAACATGTCCAACAGACCATAGTTGGTCAAATCAACTACATAGTGAGGCAGCCAGCCCCAGCACAGCAACAAATCCAAGATGAAGCACAAGTAAGTTCTCTAAAAGTTGTTCCCCATTGTGTTTCCTATTGTGTCAATGTAAGCTCAGAAATGAGAGACACCTTTGAGCTTTCGTGTATTTCTTTGAACTTTCTGTTGTTGACTATGTATGCAGCAGAGGCTTCATGCCTGGTTGCAATTGGGCCAAAATTTTCAGTAAAGTAGTGCATAAAAACCTGGATAGACAAGGCAAGCAGCATGTGTGAGAATAAAAGCACCATCATTCCTCCTTTGTAAGTAGGTAACTGGAAGACTGCAGTAGTCTCACTCTCCATTTCAACTGTACTTTACCAGAAACTTTAAGCCCTGTATCCTTGAAAAATATTTGATTCTGAATTATTATTGAAAAGAGAGTGAAGACAACTATTTTTTGGTCTGAGAGTTATTTGCTGTTCTACTAGTAACTGCTCTTGCTGCTGCACCATGTCCTTTGAGATTTGCATCAGCATTCATACATGTTGTTCTGCTAGTTTTGTCAGCAGGGCTCATTTCTCCCCCTTTCCTCTGTCACTAAGAGTCCTGCTTTTGAAAGAGGGACAGTGCTTGGTGGTGAGCACCCAAACTGCAAGGCAAATAAGGTGCACAATAAGTTGTCTTTGAAACTCATCCAAAACAGTGAGGATTACAGCAGAAAGTGGTCTTTGACTTTCCCATTGTGTAAACTCTATGGGGTTGCCACCTTGAATAGTTCTGGAAGTGGATTACCTGTAAGGGCAGACTGCAGGCTTTGTGAATAGCTGTATATTTCAGCAACTTTACTGATAGGTTTTGGGTTTTTGGTAATTCATTAATGTTTGGAAGAAATCTTTCTCTATTCATTTATCTGTCTCCTTAGGGTTAAACATGTCTGTTGTTTTAGAGTCATTCTGGACTTGACATAATATGAATGCTGTGAGTGGATGTAAATTTCTTACCATTTTTCTTTCTGAGATGTTGAAAGCACAAATGCTTAATTGTGATTTGTAGGTCTGTGAGAGCTCCGCAGAATCTGATGCCCAGAAACCTGTAATTCCTCTTGCTAAAAGTGATAGTCCCTCCCTGTCACAGTCACTAGATGAAGAAACCAGCGTCCACAGTCACTCCCCTGAGAGCACCCTGAAGCAATCAGCCTTCCGTCCAGTGAGAAAGGTATAAAGAACTTTTTCTCAAAAAGCAATTTTAAAGGGTGAACATGATTTAATAATATTGAATACAATGTGGCATTGGAATTTGCAATGGGGGGAAAAAGTTTAAATACATTAGAAGTTGAGAAAATGGCTTGTAAATCTTGGAAGACAGTCACAGCCTGATCTCATGTGCATCTCCCAGTAAGGTGCCTACACACTGTGCTGGAGCCAGGATCAGCAGCTGTTCTGTGAGCTGGTAGTGTTTAGGTCTCGCTGGCATGATTGCTAAGCATGAACTGGTAAATAAATAGAAGATCTATTTCTTCACTGTGTAGATGCTGTCCAGCCTGTATGTCTAGGGATTTAACTATTAGGAAGGGAAGGGAGGGGAATGTCAGAGCTGATGATGAAATCCTTCAAAATAGTTGCCCCAGAAATAACAACACTAATTATTACTGAAGGTGTGGTGTCTGAAAGGGATATAATTCTGCTACACTCCTTCTCCTTGTTCATGTATAAGCAGAAAAATCATAGTTTCTGTATCTAGAATATTTTAGCACATAACACAGCCAGGTTTTGATAGGGAGGGGAATGTCAGAGCTGATGATGAAATCCTTCAAAATAGTTGCCCCAGAAATAACAACACTAATTATTACTGAAGGTGTGGTGTCTGAAAGGGATATAATTCTGCTACACTCCTTCTCCTTGTTCATGTATAAGCAGAAAAATCATAGTTTCTGTATCTAGAATATTTTAGCACATAACACAGCCAGGTTTTGATCCTTCCACCTACTCTGAGGCCTTGACCATTGAAGAAGCAGCATAAACAAAACCAGGAAAGCTAATCCTTATCAGTAGATCCTTGCTGGCTCTGGATACCACCTATGCATTTGAAGCAATGCAGCTGCCTTTTACTTCTCTCTACTGTTTGTTTGAAACACTCCAAATAGCACATCATATTCTGTTTGGCACTTTTGTGCATGACTCATTTTGTGTACAGTGTAGAAGTCTTTCATGGATATTTTTTCTTGGAATTTGTGTCTGGAATATTGTGGAATTACTTGTCTTTTCTTACTAGTCTCAAAAATGAAGTTATATTTTCCTTCTTTAGCATATAACTTTGTTGACTGAACATGTTTATGATGCAATACCCATTCAGAGAATTGTTGCAGATCCCTTTGGGAGTTGTAGAGCCATGGAAAGGTAATGACTGCTGAGGGCCTGGAAGCAGCATGCAGATCAGATTTAAAGCCAGCAAAGAAATCTACAATTGCTAACTTAATCCTGTAAATGTACTGGAATTTCTGGATCAGGCTGATGGTATCACAACATTCTGAGGCAGTGATCTTTGTCTCAGAACTGACACATGTGAAGCAGATCTCCCTTAAACTCTGATGACATGGCACAAGACTGAGGAAAGCTATGCAGATTTTCTAGGATAATACCTCTTTGGGAACAGAGGTAAAAATTGATGTGTATTTAAGACCTGAGTGAGACCATGAATCTGAGCACATCCTTTTCTTATAATGTTGGCATGCTTTCAAAGCTATTTGTGAAGGTGAATGGTGATGCTAATCAACTAACTTTCAGAGGCTTTTTCTACATGCATGTTGAAGAATCTGTCCTTTGTCTTCTGGACCTGTAAAGGAAGGTTATTCCCAACCACCTAAACAAGAAAAGTCACAAAGAGGGAAGAAAATGGAAGCAGATTTACAAGAGAGAGAGCCTTGTGGAGTCTAATGGGAAAAGGAGGAGTAATAAAGGAAGAAGGGCTGATTTATTGCTGTAGAAGTTGAGAAGGTGGAAAGAGGAGGATACTCCTAGGAAAAAATAAAGGGAATTTTTCTAATGGTGTTGGGAAGGGTATGTTCTTGTGCAGAAAGCACAGGGTGTCTGTTTTTTTGACTAGTTTCCTGGTACCTCTGGAAGAAATGAGAACATTCAGCAGCTATTGTACCCCATCTTTACTGGTATTCTTCTCTTCTAGTGAGCTGTTTGGGATAATGTAGAAGACATAATGTACTGACAGTTCTGGTAGTGGTTAATTAGAAATGATGAAGGGAAACAACACAGTAAAGGAACCCTTGAAATATATTCTTCATGAATGCTCTTTAAAGATGTCTGACTGCTTTTGCTGACAATTGGATTAAACCTAGGTTTAAATGGTAGATCAGTTCCTGTTTAAGAACAAGGGAATGTATCTATTTATTCTCATCTCTGTTTCACCTGATTAAATATCTTCACACTCATCTCCAGAAAAATATTTCTGCATAGGTGTTTGCCCATTTACTCTCCTATGCCCTGTATTCAGAACATTTAATATCTCTCAGGTTCTTGGAGGACATGGGAAAAGTGAACGTGGACAAATCTGAAATACTGCCCTTGGAAAATATGGTAGAAAAAATTGCTACCTGGGGAAGAACTGGGTTCTGTCTTTAGAAGAATAATCAGTGTTGAACTTGTGTTGCAGTTCTGCTGAACTCCTGACAGCCTTCACTTGGGCACAGCATTCCTAGTGGAGTACTGAATTCTCTGACTGCTGAGATTTTTTCCATTAAAGAGGAAGCAGCATGCACCTAGATGTAGCAGAACTCTGAACTAACTGTTTAGTGATATGTTTGTCAAGACCTGTCAAAAAAAATAAATAATAAAACCTTCCTCAGCTCAGTGGTTTCCTTTATTTTGGAGAGGGCAAAGCTCAATTGCTCATGCAATGAAACATCTATGCATTAATTTTGAAACATGTTTATGGTATGCATTTGATATTACTGACCGATAACTAGATGAATTGTCTGCATACAGGATCATATTTATGTGTGAATTAATATAGAGAAGGTGCTATTAATAGTTTGGGTTTACAACATTACTTATAAATGGGGGTATCACAAGTGTGTTATTCAGATCATCCCAGAGAAGTGCTAGTGCAGCTGCTACACCATGGTATGAGGCACTCATATGCCATGTGAGTGCCTTTGAGATCAAAGAGCACCTGTTGAAGTTACTCTGATGAGTACTGTTTTCTGGCCCTTATATTTAAAGCTGGTTATTGATAAGCAGAAGTAGAGAAACAAGGATGAAACACTTCACACATTTGTAAAATGTCCTTGTGCGTTGCATTTCACCATCTATCGGGACAAAAATTCAATTTAACTTCCCTGTGCAGCAGAGTTTTGGCTTTCCAGTTGTATACAGTAGGGTTAATATTGAATATTGTGTGCTGTTTTGAGCACCACAATGTAAGAAAGCTAGTAAGTTATTGGAGAGTGTTCAAAGGAGGCAACAAAGATGGCCTTGTGGAGAAGTTGTATGAGAAGCAGCTGAGATCATTCAGTCTATTCAGCTGGAGAAGAGGAGACTGAGGGGAGACCTCATCACTGTATACAACTTCCTCATGAAAGGACGTGAAGGGGCAGGCACTGAGCTCTTCTCTCTGGCAACCAGTGACAGGACCCGAGGGAATGGTCTGAAGTTCTGTCAGGGGAGGTTTAGGTTGGGTATTCGAAAATTGTTCTTCCCCCAGAGAGTGATTGGGCACTGGAACAGCTCCCCAGGGCAGTGGTCACAACACCAAGCCTGACAGAGTTCAAGTGACATTTGGACAATACTCTCAGGCACATGGTGTGATTCTCAGGGATGTCCTGTGCAGGGCCTGGAGTTGGACTCAATGGCCCTCATGGTTCCCTTCCAACTCTGTACATTCAGTGATTCTGTTTTCTAAGTGGTGTCAGTCACAGACATGGACACCAAGGCTACTACTGTCTTCAAGTTCAGAGTAATTCCTGTCTGTGCTCACTTGCCCTATATGCACATGTATAGGATAGTCTCTAAACGTGTAACTTCAGGTAGGAGTGGCCTTGTTCTCATTTGTTCCACTGTTTTCGGAGCATTAATGGTGATATTTTGTCAGCCTTTCTGTCTTGTGTATTCTTCTAACTATTCTTTCTCTGTGAATTAATATTTTTGTGCAGAATAAATGTTTCTATACTTAGACCATTGATTGTTTGATATAAGTACTACACTTAGCTTAATTTTTGGCCTTGACTAGCACCTTTTAAGAATGCAACAGAATAAATTAAAGTTTTCTTTCGTTGTGAAAAATGGATATAATTTTCTCTTTACACACCCCTGTCAGTATACTTCACTCATGTAGCCAGGAATTCTGTTCTGGATTGTGAAGTTGTTCCATCTCCATGCCAGTCAAATACCTAACCTCTCCAGTAAGAATTTCCAGCAAGACAGAGAACAAGTTTCACAATTACTTTTGTGATACCTGTGCCTCAGTTCCACAGCATTGTGCCAAGCTCTAGCAGTCAGATTTTACATAAGCTATTGAATTGCTGAGTTGTGAAGGAGTGAGTACTCAATTAGATTAAGAGTTTTGTGGAAAGTTACCAACCTTCTGCAATGATATGGTCCCCTTGTTCCTTTTACATTGTATGATATCAAGTTAATTTGCACATAGGACTGAGTAGGTCATCTCTTCTGGAACAGAGGTGAGAATAATAAGGTATTTTGAGCTTAATTGTGTTTTCAGGTGTAATAAAGGGAATACAAACTCTGTTTTGTTTACACTTACATAATTGTAATTTCTGGCTCTGATGAGCAACAGGTCTATAGGCCTTTCCTGGTATTTGAAGAAATATCATGATTATATTACACCTATAGCACAAATTTGTAGTTTGAGCCTCAGGTACTGCTGCAACAGACATTGGTGTTGTTGCAGGGCCAGCTGAACCTTTCTCCTTCTCAGCCTCTGTAAGTGCACCTCTTTCTGTAGTTTGAAGCAGGACCTTTACTTCTGGGATGGACAATTCCTTGTCCGGTCCAGCTGTTGAGTTGGGTCCTGGGCAGTGGAATATTCTGTATCCTCCCCACTCATCCTAAAAGCCTAAGTGGCTTGAACATGCATGGTTCTGCCTTCTGAGACAGTGCTCAGTTTTGAGTAGATTGGACAGCATTTGGCAAATTCGGATTTGGTTATGTTCCTTAGCAATCTTTGAGGGTTTCTCCCCTTGAGATATTGGTTCACTTCCTGCTTGAAGTGGATCTCTGAATATGTCATGCACTGTATTACTGAGTTATTTCTGAACAGCTATGTCTAATCATTTATAGCTTTAGCCAATAGCAGATCCTCAGGAAAGGGTAAATGAAACAGACAAATCTAAACTGATGATAGGCTATCCCAGCTTCTGAAAAACCAGCACTTTAGGGACTTTCTGAACTGAAGGCTGCACCCAGACAATTGTGTTTTGGAGCTCTTCATGGCCCTGTCCTCTGTGAATTTGTCTAATCCATTTTATGAGTCCTATTGGTCTCAAAAAATGAGCACTCTACAGCAACTAAGTTTTGCATGAGAAGTTCCTCTGCTTGCTTACTTTAAGTCTGTTGCCTGATAGTTCAGTCAGATGCCTTCTAGTTCTTGAGTTAGAAAAAGCAATGAAATATCACTGTATTTACCACCTTAATATCCATATTCTATAGGTCTATATTGAATTTACTTGCAAAAGTTTCTTTTCAAAGCTGAAAAGTGATCATTTGTCTCTCTAGAGATTTTTGGGTTTTTGCTTTCTTTTTTTATGGAAAGCATTCTATACTTTGGTCCTTTATGTCTGTGGCCATTTTCCATATACTTTGTGGTTTTGATAAATAATTTTTGAGACAGGGTGACCAGAAATAGAAATGAAAGTGTAAGCACATGGAAACATCATATAGTGCTATAATGGTGATTTCTGTATTGTTCTTTTTGATTTGCAATAAGTCCCGACTTCTTAGTTCAAGGCTCTGTTTGTCTCAAGCACCATAAAGTACCTGAAATGAGGAAATGCTAGAAAATATTCCATGCCATCCAAGGAGCACTCTTCAGAGCACTCTGAGAGGTTTCTCTTTTATTCCAATGATATGCAATGGTGGCATTTTGTGCAAGGTTAACTGTCGCTATGTTAACAGTTCATGGTGGAACCTCTCAGCCTCTCCTAGAACTTGACACATGAATTTCTAGTCTTTGACATGCCAGTGCTGCTGTTACTACAGGATTATCAGAGAGAACAGTTGAACTCAGTCTGCGGTTGGTGACATTCTTGGGTATTTTACCCCAGCACATTTGTCCTAAGCTTTATTAATGGCTCCTCTTCCATCTTGGGGGCAATGCATTAACTAGCATGTTTGGGGTGGTTTTGTTGGTTTCTTTTTCTTTTTTATCCTTAAAAGCGTGTGAAATTTGTGGGAGGGGGTTGGAGGGTAGAGTACACGTTTTATTTTTTGTTAGTATTGCACAGAGCATGTTGTGATTACTTAGTGACTGAAAGTAATAATAATTTAATATTCAACACTATAACTTCAAATCTGAGCTTGGGACCAAAGTGGGTTTGTTGTTGCTGTTTTTTCCCTTTATTGCTATTAATTTTAGGGCAATTAGTGATGAAGGAAATATTAACAGCATGGAATTTAGGGTCCTGTAAATTCCGAAAGTAACAGAGTATTTATTTTGTGTTACAGAATTGAGCTGCTTATAGCACAAATGCATTCATGCTTAATGCAATTAGGTATATTTCCCAGAATGTTAATTTAATAAAACCTTTTTCCTTTGACCTGAAAAAAAAGGATAAATAAAACATGATGCTGCTTGCTCCACACAATCTCTTCCTCCTTCTGCTTTAAGCCAGCTGCAGTTTATTCAGACAAAATGTTAAGGAAGATTTGGATTCTTTTTCTCATAAAACTGGAAAGGAAATCCTTTGGATTCTATTCTGAAACTGGGAAATACGAATTGGAAGCATGTGTAGCCTGTGTTATCACTGCTGCTGTGTGTGGTGAGTTAAGCAACTGGATTGGAGTAGTACATTTGTTTAACCTTCTAGCATAATGAGCTGCCAGGGGGATTGCTCCACTTAATAGCAGCCGTTCATTACTCTGCAACCATTTGCAGCGTGTTATTTCTCTTATAGCAAAGAGAATTGGAGGTTCCTAGTTTTAGCTTTCTTTATCTGTGACACTTAATGTCAACAGCCTTGAGACTTTGCCAAAACAATCCTAACAAATCCTAATCCCACTGTTTCAAGGTAAGTATTTGCTTCTCAGAATTCTTCTGTATTAGTGCTGCATGTTTACACTGGACCTTTTTAAATGCAACAGTGATCAAAGAAATATTTGAACTGAACCATATGTTTATTATTTGTTCTCTGGAGGCACTTTGCATGTTCTTTCTTCTCACCTTTCACTACCATAGCTAAGAAATTTGTGGTAGAAGGCATTTTGGGTTGTGCTGCAGCTGCTGCCATTATGTTCTAAGGATCATCAGACCAAAATTAATTATGAGACAATGAGAGTTCCATTTATAATGACACAGATGTAGTTCAATGTGCCAGGCTGTACATTAAAATGTCAAAAAGTTCAAAATTAACCTACAGCTGAAGCCACCCTCTGCCCAAGAGCATAATTAATGCTTGTTGTTGTTCAAACGGTGCAATGTAAAAGCAATAGAGCTTTTATAAAACAGAGATAAATTCTTTAAAGGCATCCCATTTGCAAAAACTAGCTGAACTGTCAAGGGAAAAGAGAAATTTTTGCTAATGGCAAAAGAAATGATTATTTTAGGGAGTGAGTTAATAGGCTATTAATGAGCCTTGTTCCCAGTGCATTGTTCACTTCACACTTGACAGCAGCTTCATGGATCAGAATGGAATGTGTCTGTTCTTAACTGTGAGTTTTAATATTTTGCACTGAAAGATCATAATGTTGCTTCATCATTAAAATAACCACAAAATTAACTTTTGCCCCAAGGGAAAGACAGATGGCAGTTTGATGGCCTCATTATTCTTTTTTCTTTTTAACAAGACTAAGGTTTTACGTTGGCTTATATAATCTAAAAAGATCTCTGGAGAAACTGATACTGGTTAGAAGAGTCAAAAAGATATAGCCATATAATGCAATTGAATTTCACCTTTATGAAAATTTTAGTTATGACAAAATCTTATGTATGTGTCTATCTCTTTTTTTTCTTCAGTAGGAGTCATCCCCACAACTACTCCCAGTAAGTAAGCTTGGCTGACTGAAGCCTGGAGTAATCCTACCATTGCCTTAGTAGGGCTAACATTTCACCTGAGGTGTGTTTGTGTACACACAGACAGGTCTCACAGGGTTGGGTCTCAGTACAGAACAGATGACAGCACAGACTTGTAAATGAGTAAAGGAAGGTTTGTATGATGATTAGAAGAAGGGAATGGCCAGAAGATCTCCAGCTAACTCTCTATGAAGCTTTGGGTGGTGTGCCTGCCACGTGTGTGCCTCAGCATGCACATTTCCAATGGAGCATGGCATTGGGTAGCTCCTTTTGACTCAGGGATTTGTGGATGGTGCTTTTGAGAATCTGACTAAACAAGGATTTAAGTACCTCACAGGGACTTAATTAACACTCACAATGGACTTCAAAATAAGGGGAAAAGGCAGGGCTGATTACAGTCCATCTGTTCATTTCAATTCTGCTTATTTGTTTTATTTTCTGTAAGTGATATGGGAACAATTCACATGTTTATTTTATCATCCTAAGAAAGTTAGTGATAAAAAGAGTGATGGAATGAAAATGAAAATGTGTACTTGATAGTCCACATTTGTCACTCCATGTGCAAGAACCTGTCACAAGCAAGTTATGGCAGCAAATAAGCATTTTTGATCTTTGTGGACTTCTTTAGGATATGTGGCCATGAAAGCTGAATTCCTTTCTGACCTACATATATAACTTTGGTTTGAAATCTCAGTATTCTTAGGATTGCTCTATCAGACAGACTGTATGGCAACTTGTACCTCCACCAATACATTTCCTCATTTGCTGTGTTCTAGTCTTCACCTCAAATAGAAGGTAGGAAGAACAGGTTTGTCAAGTTCCAGCTGCTTCCAAGAAGCTGTTGTAGCTCAGAGAGCTTAGATTCAGGGGTGTTAATTTGACTCAAGAACAGGAAAATGACCAATAGTCTGGCTGCACAGACCCAGTGCTCTCTGGGATGCCTTCTACATGAAGTGACTATTTAAAGCAGACTCACTGGAGAACTGCATGATGGTAGGATGGCACAAACCTTGCCTAGCACTGCAGGAGAGTTAACCTCCTTCTGTCCCAAATGCAGGCTATTTTGTCTCATCAAAATAAGTGGTCACTGTTCAAGCAAAGCTTCCACTGTAGCATCTATTGCAAATTGACAAAAAGGGAATTAAATTACATCCTTAGGTGAAAATTAGTGTCTGTGGGCAGATTGTTCTTGTAGCACAGAGCTGATGTGCATTGCAAGCAGGGGAATTCAAGACTGATTTTGCATTATGTAGGATTTACACAGGCACAACTGGCAGCTCAATCTAGGCTGCTGTCATTGCCACTGTGGGGTTAGGATGGACAAAGGTATCAAAATCCAAAATGGAGTAGAAGTTGAGAAAAGTACTAATTAGAGCTAAGAAATGGGTCCTGTCTCAGATTCACTTCTCAGTCACAGGCTCTTAGCAGAAAAATAAGTGCTACATTGAGTTTAAACTCTAATTCAGATGCAATCAGCTTATTTCTTCTGTCTTGATTTATGTTAAAATGAGTGCTACTTACTGTACTGTAGTCATATGAAAAGGATATATTCAGTCAATTATCAAGGGTGAAACACCAACAAACTATAATGAAATTAAAGGAAAAATTGCATATTCAAATGATACAGATCTGCATGCTTCTTAAAACTGCTTATGTTTGCCACATATGGGTGCTGGAAGAGTCCTGTTTTCGATACAGTCACACATTCCTGGATGTAAGGCAGCTTAAGGAAGTCACCTGGATGGGTGGATTTGCTTTGGTTTACACAACAGTAGCTCTGTGGGTTTGATAGTGACGAATCATGAGACAGTAGAAAATGCATGTTGCAATTTCAGTAAATACTCCCTTTCTTTGGAAACTAGACATGTACATCCTTATTAGTACATGTAGGATGTCTCTGGATTCACACTATGACATTTAAAGAGCAAATGCCTTAGGTTTTAATGGGACAGACTCACTAACTAGCATAAAGTTTTCAGCATTGTTAACAGGAAAAAGCTTCATTCACTTGTGCCAGATAAGTTATTTCTTTGGAATCTTTTTTTCTGAATAAAATTATATGATGACCTTTTTAATAAAGTGATAAAATTTCTGTTTTGGATCTTATTTATCTGGAATAGCTTAATGGAAGCTAGTAGGATTTGTATTAAGGCTTGATTTGGTACAGTATTCTACATGCTTTAATTTCTCACTCATTGTAGGAGTTAAAAAATCAGGATCCCTTGGACCGATCTAAAGAAGATGCTTTTTGTAAATCACAGAAGTGTAACCTAGTTGTCTCGTTTTCCAGTATTCAGTTTTAATGGAGGAAAATCTAAAGCTTTTGGAAATAGTATTGTATTACTATAGATACTTAGAGCCTTCATGACACAACTGTTTCTTTATGTCTAGCTGAAACAGAGTATCTCATCTATTATAGAAAGAACAGTATCATTTTGCTGCTGAAAAGCTTATTAATATATTTGGCTTTTTTCCTTTTTGTTTTCCCCAGTGTTCAGCATCCTTCAGCATTGTGGACTTTTCCAACGATTTCGAAATGGAATTACCTCCAACAAGGCTATCTAGCTCGGCTGATCCACAGATGAAAAGTGCAGCTGCTGTAACACTTGGCCCAATCCCAAATGCCCTTTGCCACTGTAATACTCCACCAGAGCCAGTGCCCAGCTACAGCCTGGCATTGGGCAGAGCTCCAAGTGACCCGAGCCCTGGGGCTGCTGCTGGCCTTGCACCAGGTGATGCACTCCAGGGCAGTACTAAATGCAAGGTAGGAATCACTTAAACTCCTGTACTGAGAGGGAATCCACTTTCATATATAGCATGTTATTATTAATCAATCAGTCAAAGGTAGCTTTTTCAATAAGTAAAGTTTTTCTTATCTGGTATTTGAAAACTGATCACAAATGATTTTCTTACCATGGAAAGAAAGAAAACTAATAGTAAAATTTGTGTTTCTTCCCCTCCCCCTCCCCCCCCCTGCAGCTGGAAAATGAAGACTTCAATACTGTAGATTGTCTTCTAGAAAACAGCCCAGCTACTGCTGGGCAAGATGTAGTTAATGAATTAACTCTTTCTATGCAAAAAGTGATGGAAGAACCTATTAATCTTTCAATCAAAAGATCTCAAAATTGCACTTCTACTGAACTACTCAGCAATACTGCTTTCCTGCCCGTGAATGCCAGACTGGGACAACTTAGAAGCAAAGAAGGTACCAGGCTTTTAATTATTCCACTTAGGTTTTTGGTCTTAGCATTGTGCACTGCAAGCTTTGCAAAGCAGTATGCTTGTTAATATACTTACATGTAAATGTGTCTTTCTAGCAGGCTTCAAATATTATCAGAGTACTTAATCCAATGGAAAAGTGTGTTTGATCTCATTTGTGGAGGAAAAACATGGAAATGATATGCTTTGAATTTGTAACATCTTTCATCTGTGAACCAGAAACGAGTGTGTCTGTGTGAAGTACCTGGAGTATTAGTTCTCTGAGAAGCTCTTCAGTTAATGAGACCTGCAGTTATGACTACTGAAGAGCTGGTTTGAAGGGTCCAAATTCAATTTAAAAAAAACTACTTCCAAAATGTAATGTGCCTTCTGCTAAGTCCTTCACATCAGCAGCATACCAAATTTTTGTTGGGTTAATACATTGCACAGTGTGTGCTTTTGCTTGGCTCTGTCTGCTGTGGAACATTCACTTCAGCCAAGGCCCATTTCTTCAGTCTAATGGAGAATTAGACTTTACTTAACTCTTTTCATGGGCAAATTGCCAACATCCTTGTGCTACACTGTAAAGCCTCATTCCTGCAAACTTGAAAGTCAATGGGACTATTCATGCAGGCAAGGGATTGCAGGATCAAGCTGTTATCCCGTGACTTATGCCAATATTTGGCTGCTTTTCTCTATAAAAGATGAATAAATATTTCTATCTCTGTGCTGTATTTTTATTCAGAGAATTCTAATTAGTACAAAGGAGGCCTAGCTCAGTGAGCCGCAGAAATGTATTTGTCTTCTCTTCTACGTCCTATGCCAAACTGTGACAATTATGCCACAATCATTTGTGTGAGTTGTAAAAATCAGGTGCACCCCTAAAAAGCTGTGTCTCAGTCAGGCTGAAGTGTCTCTGAGAGGAGCAGCTTTGTAGTATCTGGTTTGGGTTGTGTGCCAATACACAGAGAAAGCAGCACCAACATACAGAATCTCACTGTAACAGATGCTACAGATTTTCTCTGACAAAGCACAGGGCCTGTTGTGCAAAAGGATGGAAACCCTGGAGCACTGAATTCAGTGCTGCTTCCTTTCCACAAGGAAGGATCAGGAGTGAGCAATTCCTGTTGTGCTGTCACTGTATAACAGCATGCAGTGAGGGGAGACCTGAGGACATGCAGTCACCATATGCAGTGTGCACCAATGAGAGAGGTTAATTCTGCTGCAAAGGCAATGTTATCCCTGCTGGTGGCTCTCTGTAGGACTTAGTGGCTTCAGCAGTGCTGTGCTGCCAAACCCCATTGCTTCTGGTATATAGTTCCAATGACTCATCCTTTCCTAATATCAAACCTAAACATTTCAGCTTAATTTAAAACAAAATACTTCTTATCCTAGCCACAAGGGATGTGGTAAAAATTGCACACAATTTCATCCTTTTCCCTCTTACAGCCACTTTTCTTCTTATCATGGCTTGCGTAAACACCCTCCCCTCCCCTCCCCTTCTCTATCCTAGACTAAACAAATCTGATGGTTTCAGTCTCTCCTCGTGGTTCAGGAGTTTGATTTTTCAAAACCACTTCATTGCTGCTGTGCCATTGTGGGTTCTCTGCAATTAAGGAGTGCTGCTCACAGCCAAGTGCAGTGCTGCAGCTGAGGCCTCTGGGGTGCTGTGCAGAGCCAGAGTATCCATTTGTGCTTTCTGTTCCTGGCTGCTGGTAATATGCTGCGGGAAGACATTCCTTTCTTTGGCAGCAGCAGCTTAAGGTGGGTGACTCGCATCTAGTGAACAGTCCACATTAACCCATAGTTCCTTTACTGAACAGTACCCTAGCCAGTTCTTTGCCCTTGTGATTACATTTCTCTGATCCCTCATAAGCATAATGCAATTATCTCAATTCAGTCTTACTGATTTAGGAGATTTTTTTCTCTCTGATGTACTAAGGTCTATTTTTGACTATAAACATTCTCCACAGTGTTTGCAACCCCTCTAGTTTGGTGTTTTTCACAAATCTTTCAGGTACTGTTATTTTATGGGCCAAGTTGCTGATGGAAATGTTGATTAATATTAGGAACCCAGCACCACTGGAACATCCTCTGGTTTGACACTGCAACAAAAGCTTCTCCTTCAGCTGTGTGCAATCACCCTTTAGTAATTCTGTCCATGTCAGGACTACCACCCTTCACCTGAGCAACAATCACAGTGAACAATGCCTTAGGTGTGATGTGAAATGCACCTTTTTTTCTCAGTCTTGATTGTATTGTGTTTCCCATGGCTGGGAACAACAGAGTATCTTAGAGGCACATTGCTCTCAAGCCATGGGTTAGGTACCTTTGGCCCAAGCTAGATTTTCTTTAACAAAACATGTTTTTCTGGCCTTCACTTATCTCCACATAACCATATTAGGTTTGTTTCTTGTTAGTATTGGCTATGGCAAACTAACTCCTCACAAAAGAAGGAGTTAGTCTGAAATTTGTCAGTGGACTGGTGTTTATGAGGGCATCCCCTGGGGCCTTCATCTCTACCCTATCCCATCTCCCCAGTATTGTTTTATTACTCTTATGTCTAGTATCAGTTGAGAGCTACAGCTGCTTGTATGCTTATACAAGATAGTTTAGAATTCATGTGTTTATATGTTACAGACATAGGAGGATAGAAAAGAAGCATAGTGTCACTTTTGTCCCTCAGCGGCAGACAGGAGACAAAATTTTCTCTATTTTCAAGTAACTAGAATTATCCAGAAGCTTCTTAGCATGGAGCTGGAGACCACAGAGATTTCCTGAGCCTCAGGGGTTCAGACCTCAGTAGGTCTGTTTTTCTCAAGTGAAAGCCGTATAGCAAAGAGGATTACTTATGTTGTTCCATGTATATGGATGAATGTGACATGGCTGTGTGCATATATAATTCTCTGGGAATGAAACCATTTCAGCCAAATATTTTGTAAAGTCTCCTTGTATTTAGTACAGAAGCTGTGGTTAAAAGCAAAAAAAAAAAAAAAAAGGAAAGACAAAGGCTTTGTACCAGATCAGAAAACAGCATACACATTTTCTATACATATAGATGAAATGATTCCATAATTCACTTATGATATCATATTAAACACCATTCAGAAGTACATGAATATTGAAGTACTTTCTACCCTAATCTCCCTGTGATATTATAAATATTTTATTCGTTTTCTTATCTTCTGTTCCAGATTCCAATAACTGTGAAAAGGAACATTTTGAAATGGATATGAAAAGCAATCAGGATGTCAGGTAGCAGAGTATTTTTTTATACAAAGGCACTGGCTGTGAAATTTTATGCATGTATTTAGAAAATTTGTCATATTTAATGATAATGGAGAACTTTAAAAGAATACCAGATTCCTGATAGATAATAGCTCTGAAAGTTGTAAAGTGCTCTCTTAAACTTGAAAACAAAAATGAAAATGAAGTGGTGAATGCATTTATTTCTGTTATTCTGTATAATCTTCAGAATAAAACAAATACTTGCAAACTTATCTTCCTTGAACAATTAGAAACTGTTAAGTCCCAAGTAAACCTAAAAGATCTAATGGGAAGAGGATAGGATTAACAATATCTTAACAATTTTGTAGAACTTTGTTTTCAGCTAGTGGTGTGATAAAATGCTAAAATTGATGTGTTGTGTTCCTACTTGAAGCCAGCCACACTTAAAAGCATCAAGCATGACTTAAACTGGGATAATTAAAACAAAAATCATAGAATCATAGAATCATCAAGGTTGGAGGAGATCTCTAAGATCATCGAGTCCAACCACTAACCTGCCACTCTGCTGTAGCCCCGAAACCCTAAACCATATCCCTAATTCATATCCTCCAGTGTCAGATCCAGACACTTCTAAAACACCTCCAGGGATGGTGACTCCAACACTTCCCTGGGTCACCTATACCATTGTCTGAACACCCTAACAGGGAAAACATTTCTCCTAACATCTAATCTGACTCTCCCCTGTCTCGGCTCATGGCCATTCCCTCCAGTCCTCTCCCTGCAGCCATGGCAGGAGAGACCATCCCCCACCTCTCTACAATCCCCTGTCAGGGAGTTGTAGAAAATATACATAGCAGGGCAAAGTTTTAGCACAAAAGTTACTAATACACATTACTCACATATGAGTAATTTGAATTCCACATATGATTAATTTAAAGTGATTGCATTCACATTTCTTAAAAAATTGGTGCATGGAAAAAATGTCAAGATTTTGAGGGTTTGGCCAGCAGAGTCACAGTGGCAAAGGAAAAGGTGCACAAAAATAAAATCAAAATTATTGCGTGAAAAATCTTGAAACTGAGTAGGAAGGACAATTTTGTGGAATATGGCTGAATTTAACCATGTGTCCTTTTGACTACAGAACTGGCCCTAAGGAGCACAAGATCCCCTATGTGCGACTGGAACGTCTTAAAATATGTGCATCAGAAGTTGGGGAGCTCCCAGTGTTTAAGCTCCAGCCACAGGACAATGGGCAGGAGGGCAATTTCCTGCTGGTAATTGAATGTGGGACACGGTCTTCAAGTATGTCTGTGAAGGTGAGTGGAATTTCCCTGATTTTACATGCCTTCTCCCCTTCTCCCTCCTACTGGTTTGTACCCACAGTTTCTGAAAACTACTATACAGTAAATAAGTCTGTTGATTCATTTCACCCTCAGGTACTTCTGAATGCAGCTTTTAATCTGCTGTGTAGCTCCCTGATACTTCCATTTCTGAGAACTCTGTCCCTGGGATTGGGTAGCTGTGGTGTTTTTGTATTCTAGCAAACAACTTGACTCACCTATCTGCTTACAAAAATAGGATAAATAACTTCAAACTGTCCTGAATGTATATTTGTGTGTGAGGAACTGATCCCAGGAATCACAGTGTAATAGATTTTTAAAACTTTATATTGTATTGCTTCATTTGAGTCTTGAGTGTGCGCTTTTTTCCACAGAAGGAAACAGGAATTTCTGATGGCATGGTGCATCCTCAGTAAATTTGCAGACCATGCTGCATTATGTGGGAGTGTGGATCTGCCTGAGGGTAGGAAAGCTCTACAGAGACACCTGGACCATCTTGATCAGTGTGGGGAGGACAACTGCATGAGCTGCAATAAGGCTCAGTACTGGTCCTGCACTTGGGACACAACAACCCCATGCAGCACTACAGGCTGGGGGAGGAGTGGCTCGAGTGTTTGTCAGAAAGGGACTTGGGAATGCTGGTAGCAGTGGCTCAATATGAGCCAATCTTGTGCACGTGGCCAAGAAGGCCAATGGCATCTTGGCCTGTATCGAGAATAAAGTGGCAGCAGGACCAGGGAAATGATCGTCATCCTGTACTTGGTATTGGTGAGCTCACACTTCGAGTGCTGCGTTCAGTTTTGGACACCTCACTTTAAAAAGGACACTGAGGTGTGGGGAGAGGCCAGTGAAGGGCAGTGAGGCTCAGAAAAGGTCAGGAAAACATGTTGTATAAGAAAGGGCTGAGAGAATCCTTGTGCCTAAATTGGAGAGACATGGATTTGCTGGGTGGACCACTTGGTGGATAAAGAACTGGCTGGATGGTCGCACGCAGGGTTGTAGTCAGCAGCTCGTTGTCCATGTGGAGACCAATGATGAGTGGTGTCCCTCGGGTTGGTGCTGGGGCCGATACTGTTCAACATCTTTGTCAGCAACATGGACAGTGGGATTGAGTGCACCCTCAGCAAGTTCGCTGACCACACCAAGCTGTGTGGGGCAGTCGACATGCTGGAGGGAAGGGATGTGCCATCCGGAGGGACCTTGACAGGCTTGAGAGGTGGAATAATACAAATCTCATGAAGTTCAACAAAATGAAGTGCAAGGTCCTACATCTGGGCCATGGCAATCCCAGGCACACCTACAGGTTGGGTGGGGAAGGAATTGAGAGCAGCAGTGAGGAGAAAGACTTGAGAGTGATGGTAGATGAGAAACTCACCATGAGCTGGCAGTGTGTGTTAGCAGCCCAGAAAGCCAATTGAATCCTGGGCTGCATCAAAAGAAGTGTGACCAGTAGGTCAAAAGAGGTGATTCTCCTCCTCTACTCTGCTCTTGTGAGACCCCATCTGGAATACTGCATACAGTTCTGGTGTCCTCAACATCAGAAGGACATGAAACTGTTGGAACAAGTCCAGAGGAGGCCACAAAGTTGCTAAGAGGACTGGAACATCTCTCCTATGAAGACAGGCTGAGGAAGTTGAGGCTGTTCAGCTCGGAGAAGAGAAGGTTGTGTGGAAACCTCATAGTAGCCTTCTAGTGTCTGAAGGGCCTACAGGAGAGCTGAAGAAGGACTCTGTTAGGAGCTGCAGTGACAGGACAAGGGATATTGGATTCAAATTGAAGGAGGGGAAATTTAGGCTAGATATTAGGAAAAAGTTACTGTGGGGGTGGTGAGACACTGTCACAGGTTGTCCAGGGTGGTAATGGAGGACCCAACCCTGGCAGTGTTCAAAGCCAGGCTGTATGAGACCTTGAGCAACCTGGTCTGGTGGGGAGGTGTCCCTGCCCATGGCAGGGGGCATTTGGAATAGATGATCTCCAAGGTCCATTCCAACCCTGAAAATTCTATGATTCTATGAATTGGGTTTGTTTAGCCTTGAGAAGAGACTCAGGGGTGACCTCATGGCTCTTTACTGAAATAGGTTGCCCAGAGAGGTGATGGAGTCATCATCCCTGGAAGTGTTTAAGAGACATCTGGATCTGGTGCTGGATGATATAGTTTAGTGTTTAGTGGTTACAGCAGAGTGGCAGGTTAATGGTTGTACTTGATGATTTTAGAAGTCTCCTCCAACCTTGATGATTCTGTGATCTGATGATTCTACTCTGTGTGGAGGAAATGACTTGACCAGGGTGATTGGGCCAGCCAGTGGCA